>NW_028122710.1:0-121156 GCF_965194805.1 Balaenoptera borealis | reverse complement strand
GACTCACTTACAGAGAGATATCAATACATAGGTTTTAACATTCTTACTAGTCAGATATATTCTTGGGCGTTGAATAGGGGGTGTTGAGTCCAGTTCACTGAGCAAGGAGTAGGTCGTGTCTATTACATATTGGGTTTATGGAACGGTCTCTGAGCTAATTTGAAACCCTTCTTTTATGCATCACCCCACCTCCCCTTTCCCTTTAAGCAGCCATAGTGTGTTTTCTAAACGTGTGACTGTGTTTTGTTTTGTAATTCAGTTCAAGGGTCGCGGTTTTTACATTCCCTCTATAAGTGATATCTTATGATAAGTGTCTTTTTCTGTGTGACTTATTTCACTTAGAATCGTCGTACCTAAATCCACTCATCATGCTGCTACCAGCCTTATGACGTTGATTTCATGGCTGAGTGATATTCCATTGTACATAAGGACCACAACTTCTTTATCCAGTTTTCTCTTTCCTGGGATATTTAGGGTGTAACGAAGTGGAGGTTCTTGTCCACAGAGCAGCCCTAAACTTTGGGGTGCCTGTGTCTTGCTGATTTTTAGTTTTCCCAATTTATACGCCCATGAGTGGAAGTGCCCTATGCTCTCTAAGCTGAGTTTTTTCGATGTTTCAGGACACACCGTACACTTCTCCAGAGTGGCTGTTGGCAATTTACATCCCGCCCATCAGCGTAGCAGGGCTCCCGTTTCTCCATGGCCTGTCCTGCATTTCTGGTTTTGACACTTTATTCAGCATGGCCCTTTTGACCGATGGGAAGCGAGACTTCTTTGTAGCGCTGATTTGCCTTTCCAGGTTGCTTGGTTGGCCAAAAAGGGCGTATGCGTTTTTTCCTGAATATATTCAGGAAAAAACGCATACGCCCTTTTTGGCCAAGGGCATCATGGTCGAGGTTTTGCCGCTTTTCCCGTGCTATAAAAGCGATTCGAATCTACCTCCTGAAATCTGTTTCCTGCAATTCTGCCTTGCTTTCAAATCCTCTTCGTGGCCTTCCCTCAATATATTTGAGGACGAGAGTTATGATTTATAACTCTGCAGGTTTGTGAATTGCAGTGCCCCTGAGCTCCATTTTTCAACTCGCTTTCTTGGGAGCTGGCCGCAAAAGCGCAGGATTGCTTCAGGCCCTATTCTGGTTCTGGGCGGAAGGCTGAGCCTGTGGTTAATTCTTCTTCCTGATGGGAAAATAGAGTGACCTGTGCCTGTCCCAACACCTAGAGCTAGTGTCTCATTGGTTCCCCCTCTTCCCGTTCATCCTCAGGACAAATTGCAACCTGTACGGAACAGGAGGTTAAAGGTGCTGATTCTCCAAGGAGGGAGATTGCTAGTAAAGCGGCTGGAATGGCGAACCCGAGCACAAGGAGATGAGAAATGAGGTGCGTTTTAGAAACCTTTCCCGATCACACGGTGCACCATCTTCTGGGTTTCTCATGCATGTTTTCGAAGTAGGAAGATGCCCTTGAACCTGGAGATTTGGGACCCATGGGATGGGAACCACGCAGTATTACTTTAAAGGGTCTGCGTTTGCTCACCCAACCTCACCAAACCTCTCAGCCGCAAGAGTGTCCACCCTTATGTCTCTATCAGCTGTGGGTCTAGATATGGTCAATCCAGGTGGCATCACAGCCCCTGAACGAATTTAGTAAGAATTTCTCTATCTTTCACTGTCTTTGTTTCACGGGTTTTTAAAAGTGATTGATTTTTATAAAGGGGTTTAGCTGCTTTTCACTGCTGTGTTTATGCCGCTTTACACCCACTTGACTCACTTACAGAGCGATATCAATACATAGGTTTTAACATTCTTACTAGTCAGATATATTCTTGGGCGGTGAATAGGGGGTGTTGAGTCCAGTTCACTGAGCAAGGAGTAGGTCGTGTCTATTACATATTGGGTTTATGGAACGGTCTCTGAGCTAATTTGAAACCCTTCTTTTATGCATCACCCCACCTCACCTTTCCCGTTAAGCAGCCATAGTGTGTTTTCTAAACGTGTGACTCTGTTCTGTTTTGTAATTCAGTTCAAGGGTCGCGGTTTTTACATTCCCTCTATAAGTGATATCTTATGATAAGTGTCTTTTTCTGTGTGACTTATTTCACTTAGAATCGTCGTACCTAAATCCACTCATCATGCTGCTACTACCCTTATGACGTTGATTTCATGGCTGAGTGATATTCCATTGTACATAAGGACCACAACTTCTTTATCCATTTTTCTCTTTCCTGGGATATTTAGGGTGTAACGAAGTGGAGGTTCTTGTCCACAGAGCAGCCCTAAACTTTGGGGTGCCTGTGTCTTGCTGATTTTTAGTTTTCCCAATTTATACGCCCATGAGTGGAAGTGCCCTATGCTCTCTAAGCTGAGTTTTTTCGATGTTTCAGGACACACCGTACACTTCTCCAGAGTGGTTGTTGGCAATTTACATCCCGCCCATCAGCGTAGCAAGGCTCCCGTTTCTCCATGGCCTGTCCTGCATTTCTGGTTTTGACACTTTATTCAGCATGGCCCTTTTGACCGATGGGAAGCGAGACTTCTTTGTAGCGCTGATTTGCCTTTCCAGGTTGCTTGGTTGGCCAAAAAGGGCGTATGCGTTTTTGCCTGAATATATTCAGGAAAAAACGCATACGCCCTTTTTGGCCAAGGGCATCATTGTCGAGGTTTTGCCGCTTTTCCCGTGCTTTAAAGGCGATTTGAATCTACCTCCTGAAATCTGTTTCCTGCAATTCTGCCGTGCTTTCAAATCCTCTTCGTTGCCTTCCCTCAATATATTTGAGGACGAGAGTTATCATTTATAACTCTGCAGGTTTGTGAATTGCAGTGCCCCTGAGCTCCATTTTTCAACTCGCTTTCTTGGGAGCTGGCCGCAAAAGCGCAGGATTGCTTCAGGCCCTATTTTGGTCCCGGGCGGCAGGCTGAGCCTGTGGTTAATTCTTCTTCCTGATGGGAAAATAGAGTGACCTGTGCCTGTCCCAACACCTAGAGCTAGTGTCTCATTGGTTCCCCCTCTTCCGGTTCATCCTCAATTCAAATTGCAACCGGTACGGAACAGGAGGTTAAAGGTGCTGATTCTCCAAGGAGGGAGATTGCTAGTAAAGCGGCTGGAATGGCGAACCCGAGCACAAGGAGATGAGAAATGAGGTGCGTTTTAGAAACCTTTCCCGATCTCACGGTGTACCATCTTCTGGGTTTCTCATGCATGTTTTCGAAGTAGGAAGATGCCCTTGAACCTGGAGATTTGGGACCCATGGGATGGGAACCACGCAGTATTACTTTAAAGGGTCTGCGTTTGCTCACCCAACCTCACCAAACCTCTCAGGCCCAAGAGTGTCCACCCTTATGTCTCAATCAGCTGTGGGTCTAGATATGGTCAATCCAGGTGGCATCACAGCCCCTGAACGAATTTAGTAAGAATTTCTCTATCTTTCACTGTCTTTGTTTCACGGGTTTTTAAAAGTGATTGATTTTTATAAAGGGGTTTAGCTGCTTTTAACTGCTGTGTTTATGCCGCTTTACACCCACTTGACTCACTTACAGAGAGATATCAATACATAGGTTTTAACATTCTTACTAGTCAGATATATTCTTGGGCGTTGAATAGGGGGTGTTGAGTCCAGTTCACTGAGCAAGGAGTAGGTCGTGTCTATTACATATTGGGTTTATGGAACGGTCTCTGAGCTAATTTGAAACCCTTCTTTTATGCATCACCCCACCTCCCCTTTCCCGTTAAGCAGCCATAGTGTGTTTTCTAAACGTGTGACTCTGTTCTGTTTTGTAATTCAGTTCAAGGGTCGCGGTTTTTACATTCCCTCTATAAGTGATATCTTATGATATGTGTCTTTTTCTGTGTGACTTATTTCACTTAGAATCGTCGTACCTAAATCCACTCATCATGCTGCTACCAGCCTTATGACGTTGATTTCATGGCTGAGTGATATTCCATTGTACATAAGGACCACAACTTCTTTATCCAGTTTTCTCTTTCCTGGGATATTTAGGGTGTAACGAAGTGGAGGTTCTTGTCCACAGAGCAGCCCTAAACTTTGGGGTGCCTGTGTCTTGCTGATTTTTAGTTTTCCCAATTTATACGCCCATGAGTGGAAGTGCCCTATGCTCTCTAAGCTGAGTTTTTTCGATGTTTCAGGACACACCGTACACTTCTCCAGAGTGGCTGTTGGCAATTTACATCCCGCCCATCAGCGTAGCAGGGCTCCCGTTTCTCCATGGCCTGTCCTGCATTTCTGGTTTTGACACTTTATTCAGCATGGCCCTTTTGACCGATGGGAAGCGAGACTTCTTTGTAGCGCTGATTTGCCTTTCCAGGTTGCTTGGTTGGCCAAAAAGGGCGTATGCGTTTTTTCCTGAATATATTCAGGAAAAAACGCATACGCCCTTTTTGGCCAAGGGCATCATTGTCGAGGTTTTGCCGCTTTTCCCGTGCTTTAAAGGCGATTCGAATCTACCTCCTGAAATCTGTTTCCTGCAATTCTGCCTTGCTTTCAAATCCTCTTCGTTGTCTTCCATCAATATGTTTGAGGAGGAGAGTTATGATTTATAACTCTGCAGGTTTGTGAATTGCAGTGCCCCTGAGCTCCATTTTTCAACTCGCTTTCTTTGGAGCTGGCCGCAAAAGCGCAGGATTGCTTCAGGCCCTATTCTGGTTCCGGGCGGAAGGCTGAGCCTGTGGTTAATTCTTCTTCCTGATGGGAAAATAGAGTGACCTGTGCCTGTCCCAACACCTAGAGCTAGTGTCTCATTGGTTCCCCCTCTTCCCGTTCATCCTCAGGACAAATTGCAACCTGTACGGAACAGGAGGTTAAAGGTGCTGATTCTCCAAGGAGGGAGATTGCTAGTAAAGGGGCTGGAATGGCGAACCCAAGCACAAGGAGATGAGAAATGAGGTGCGTTTTAGAAACCTTTCCCGATCACACGGTGCACCATCTTCTGGGTTTCTCATGCATGTTTTCGAAGTAGGAAGATGCCCTTGAACCTGGAGATTTGGGACCCATGGGATGGGAACCACGCAGTATTACTTTAACGGGTCTGCGTTTGCTCACCCAACCTCACCAAACCTCTCAGCCGCAAGAGTGTCCACCCTTATGTCTCAATCAGCTGTGGGTCTAGATATGGTCAATCCAGGTGGCATCACAGCCCCTGAACGAATTTTGTAAGAATTTCTCTCTCTTTCACTGTCTTTGTTTCACGGGTTTTTAAAAGTGATTGATTTTTATAAAGGGGTTTAGCTGCTTTTCACTGCTGTGTTTATGCCGCTTTACACCCACTTGACTCACTTACAGAGAGATATCAATACATAGGTTTTAACATTCTTACTAGTCAGATATATTCTTGGGCGTTGAATAGGGGGTGTTGAGTCCAGTTCACTGAGCAAGGAGTAGGTCGTGTCTATTACATATTGGGTTTATGGAACGGTCTCTGAGCTAATTTGAAACCCTTCTTTTATGCATCACCCCACCTCCCCTTTCCCGTTAAGCAGCCATAGTGTGTTTTCTAAACGTGTGACTCTGTTCTGTTTTGTAATTCAGTTCAAGGGTCGCGGTTTTTACATTCCCTCTATAAGTGATATCTTATGATAAGTGTCTTTTTCTGTGTGACTTATTTCACTTAGAATCGTCGTACCTAAATCCACTCATCATGCTGCTACTAGCCTTATGACGTTGATTTCATGGCTGAGTGATATTCCATTGTACATAAGGACCACAACTTCTTTATCCATTTTTCTCTTTCCTGGGATATTTAAGGTGTAACGAAGTGGAGGTTCTTGTCAACAGAGCAGCCCTAAACTTTGGGGTGCCTGTGTCTTGCTGATTTTTAGTTTTCCCAATTTATACGCCCATGAGTGGAAGTGCCCTATGCTCTCTAAGCTGAGTTTTTTCGATGTTTCAGGACACACCGTACACTTCTCCAGAGGGGCTGTTGGCAATTTACATCCCGCCCATCAGCGTAGCAAGGCTCCCGTTTCTCCATGGCCTGTCCTGCATTTCTGGTTTTGACACTTTATTCAGCATGGCCCTTTTGACCGATGGGAAGCGAGACTTCTTTGTAGCGCTGATTTGCCTTTCCAGGTTGCTTGGTTGGCCAAAAAGGGCGTATGCGTTTTTTCCTGAATATATTCAGGAAAAAACTCATACGCCCTTTTTGGCCAAGGGCATCATTGTCGAGGTTTTGCCGCTTTTCCCGTGCTTTAAAGGCGATTCGAATCTACCTCCTGAAATCTGTTTCCTGCAATTCTGCCTTGCTTTCAAATCCTCTTCGTTGTCTTCCATCAATATATTTGAGGAATAGAGTTATGATTTATAACTCTGCAGGTTTGTGAATTGCAGTGCCCCTGAGCTCCATTTTTCAACTCGCTTTCTTGGGAGCTGGCTGCAAAAGCGCAGGATTGCTTCAGGCCCTATTCTGGTTCCGGGCGGAAGGCTGAGCCTGTGGTTAATTCTTCTTCCTGATGGGAAAATAGAGTGACCTGTGCCTGTCCCAACACCTAGAGCTAGTGTCTCATTGGTTCCCCCTCTTCCCGTTCATCCTCAGGACAAATTGCAACCTGTACGGAACAGGAGGTTAAAGGTGCTGATTCTCCAAGGAGGGAGATTGCTAGTAAAGCGGCTGGAATGGCGAACCCGAGCACAAGGAGATGAGAAATGAGGTGCGTTTTAGAAACCTTTCCCGATCACACGGTGCACCATCTTCTGGGTTTCTCATGCATGTTTTCGAAGTAGGAAGATGCCCTTGAACCTGGAGATTTGGGACCCATGGGATTGGAACCACGCAGTATTACTTTAAAGGGTCTGCGTTTGCTCACCCAACCTCACCAAACCTCTCAGCCCCAAGATTGCCCACCCTTATGTCTCAATCAGCTGTGGGTCTAGATATGGTCAATCCAGGTGGCATCACAGCCCCTGAACGAATTTTGTAAGAATTTCTCTCTCTTTCACTGTCTTTGTTTCACGGGTTTTTAAAAGTGATTGATTTTTATAAAGGGGTTTAGCTGCTTTTCACTGCTGTGTTTATGCCCCTTTTACCCACTTGACTCACTTACAGAGAGATATCAATACATAGGTTTTAAGATTCTTACTAGTCAGATATATTCTTGGGCGGTGAATAGGGGGTGTTGAGTCCAGTTCACTGAGCAAGGAGTACGTCGTGTCTATTACATATTGGGTTTATGGAACGGTCTCTGAGCTAATTTGAAACCCTTCTTTTATGCATCACCCCACCTCCCCTTTCCCGTTAAGCAGCCATAGTGTGTTTTCTAAACGTGTGACTCTGTTCTGTTTTGTAATTCAGTTCAAGGGTAGCGGTATTTACATTCCCTCTATAAGTGATATCTTATGAGAAGTGTCTTTTTCTGTGTGACTTATTTCACTTAGAATCGTCGTACCTAAATCCACTCATCATGCTGCTACCAGCCTTATGACGTTGATTTCATGGCTGAGTGATATTCCATTGTACATAAGGACCACAACTTCTTTATCCAGTTTTCTCTTTCCTGGGATATTTAGGGTGTAACGAAGTGGAGGTTCTTGTCAACAGAGCAGCCCTAAACTTTGGGGTGCCTGTGTCTTGCTGATTTTTAGTTTTCCTAATTTATACGCCCATGAGTGGAAGTGCCCTATGCTCTCTAAGCTGAGTTTTCTCGATGTTTCAGGACACACCGTACACTTCTCCAGAGTGGCTGTTGGCAATTTACATCCCGCCCATTAATGTAGCAGGGCTCCCGTTTCTCCATGGCCTGTCCTGCATTTCTGGTTTTGACACTTTATTCAGCATGGCCCTTTTGACCGATTGGAAGCGAGACTTCTTTGTAGCGCTGATTTGCCTTTCCAGGTTGCTTGGTTGGCCAAAAAGGGCGTATGCGTTTTTTCCTGAATATATTCAGGAAAAAACGCATACGCCCTTTTTGGCCAAGGGCATCATGGTCGAGGTTTTGCCGCTTTTCCCTTGCTATAAAAGCGATTCGAATCTATCTCCTGAAATCTGTTTCCTGCAATTCTGCCTTGCTTTCAAATCCTCTTCGTGGCCTTCCCTCAATATATTTGAGGACGAGAGTTATGATTTATAACTCTGCAGGTTTGTGAATTGCAGTGCCCCTGAGCTCCATTTTTCAACTCGCTTTCTTGGGAGCTGGCCGCAAAAGCGCAGGATTGCTTCAGGCCCTATTCTGGTTCCGGGCGGAAGGCTGAGCCTGTGGTTAATTCTTCTTCCTGATGGGAAAATAGAGTGACCTGTGCCTGTCCCAACACCTAGAGCTAGTGTCTCATTGGTTCCCCCTCTTCCCGTTCATCCTCAGGACAAATTGCAACCTGTACGGAACAGGAGGTTAAAGGTGCTGATTCTCCAAGGAGGGAGATTGCTAGTAAAGCGGCTGGAATGGCGAACCCGAGCACAAGGAGATGAGAAATGAGGTGCGTTTTAGAAACCTTTCCCGATCACACGGTGCACCATCTTCTGGGTTTCTCATGCATGTTTTCGAAGTAGGAAGATGCCCTTGAACCTGGAGATTTGGGACCCATGGGATGGGAACCACGCAGTATTACTTTAAAGGGTCTGCGTTTGCTCACCCAACCTCACCAAACCTCTCAGCCGCAAGAGTGTCCACCCTTATGTCTCTATCAGCTGTGGGTCTAGATATGGTCAATCCAGGTGGCATCACAGCCCCTGAACGAATTTAGTAAGAATTTCTCTATCTTTCACTGTCTTTGTTTCACGGGTTTTTAAAAGTGATTGATTTTTATAAAGGGGTTTAGCTGCTTTTCACTGCTGTGTTTATGCCGCTTTACACCCACTTGACTCACTTACAGAGCGATATCAATACATAGGTTTTAACATTCTTACTAGTCAGATATATTCTTGGGCGGTGAATAGGGGGTGTTGAGTCCAGTTCACTGAGCAAGGAGTAGGTCGTGTCTATTACATATTGGGTTTATGGAACGGTCTCTGAGCTAATTTGAAACCCTTCTTTTATGCATCACCCCACCTCACCTTTCCCGTTAAGCAGCCATAGTGTGTTTTCTAAACGTGTGACTCTGTTCTGTTTTGTAATTCAGTTCAAGGGTCGCGGTTTTTACATTCCCTCTATAAGTGATATCTTATGATAAGTGTCTTTTTCTGTGTGACTTATTTCACTTAGAATCGTCGTACCTAAATCCACTCATCATGCTGCTACTACCCTTATGACGTTGATTTCATGGCTGAGTGATATTCCATTGTACATAAGGACCACAACTTCTTTATCCATTTTTCTCTTTCCTGGGATATTTAGGGTGTAACGAAGTGGAGGTTCTTGTCCACAGAGCAGCCCTAAACTTTGGGGTGCCTGTGTCTTGCTGATTTTTAGTTTTCCCAATTTATACGCCCATGAGTGGAAGTGCCCTATGCTCTCTAAGCTGAGTTTTTTCGATGTTTCAGGACACACCGTACACTTCTCCAGAGTGGTTGTTGGCAATTTACATCCCGCCCATCAGCGTAGCAAGGCTCCCGTTTCTCCATGGCCTGTCCTGCATTTCTGGTTTTGACACTTTATTCAGCATGGCCCTTTTGACCGATGGGAAGCGAGACTTCTTTGTAGCGCTGATTTGCCTTTCCAGGTTGCTTGGTTGGCCAAAAAGGGCGTATGCGTTTTTGCCTGAATATATTCAGGAAAAAACGCATACGCCCTTTTTGGCCAAGGGCATCATTGTCGAGGTTTTGCCGCTTTTCCCGTGCTTTAAAGGCGATTTGAATCTACCTCCTGAAATCTGTTTCCTGCAATTCTGCCGTGCTTTCAAATCCTCTTCGTTGCCTTCCCTCAATATATTTGAGGACGAGAGTTATCATTTATAACTCTGCAGGTTTGTGAATTGCAGTGCCCCTGAGCTCCATTTTTCAACTCGCTTTCTTGGGAGCTGGCCGCAAAAGCGCAGGATTGCTTCAGGCCCTATTTTGGTCCCGGCGGCAGGCTGAGCCTGTGGTTAATTCTTCTTCCTGATGGGAAAATAGAGTGACCTGTGCCTGTCCCAACACCTAGAGCTAGTGTCTCATTGGTTCCCCCTCTTCCGGTTCATCCTCAATTCAAATTGCAACCGGTACGGAACAGGAGGTTAAAGGTGCTGATTCTCCAAGGAGGGAGATTGCTAGTAAAGCGGCTGGAATGGCGAACCCGAGCACAAGGAGATGAGAAATGAGGTGCGTTTTAGAAACCTTTCCCGATCTCACGGTGTACCATCTTCTGGGTTTCTCATGCATGTTTTCGAAGTAGGAAGATGCCCTTGAACCTGGAGATTTGGGACCCATGGGATGGGAACCACGCAGTATTACTTTAAAGGGTCTGCGTTTGCTCACCCAACCTCACCAAACCTCTCAGGCCCAAGAGTGTCCACCCTTATGTCTCAATCAGCTGTGGGTCTAGATATGGTCAATCCAGGTGGCATCACAGCCCCTGAACGAATTTAGTAAGAATTTCTCTATCTTTCACTGTCTTTGTTTCACGGGTTTTTAAAAGTGATTGATTTTTATAAAGGGGTTTAGCTGCTTTTAACTGCTGTGTTTATGCCGCTTTACACCCACTTGACTCACTTACAGAGAGATATCAATACATAGGTTTTAACATTCTTACTAGTCAGATATATTCTTGGGCGTTGAATAGGGGGTGTTGAGTCCAGTTCACTGAGCAAGGAGTAGGTCGTGTCTATTACATATTGGGTTTATGGAACGGTCTCTGAGCTAATTTGAAACCCTTCTTTTATGCATCACCCCACCTCCCCTTTCCCGTTAAGCAGCCATAGTGTGTTTTCTAAACGTGTGACTCTGTTCTGTTTTGTAATTCAGTTCAAGGGTCGCGGTTTTTACATTCCCTCTATAAGTGATATCTTATGATATGTGTCTTTTTCTGTGTGACTTATTTCACTTAGAATCGTCGTACCTAAATCCACTCATCATGCTGCTACCAGCCTTATGACGTTGATTTCATGGCTGAGTGATATTCCATTGTACATAAGGACCACAACTTCTTTATCCATTTTTCTGTTTCCTGGGATATTTAGGGTGTAACGAAGTGGAGGTTCTTGTCCACAGAGCAGCCCTAAACTTTGGGGTGCCTGTGTCTTGCTGATTTTTAGTTTTCCCAATTTATACGCCCATGAGTGGAAGTGCCCTATGCTCTCTAAGCTGAGTTTTTTCGATGTTTCAGGACACACCGTACACTTCTCCAGAGTGGCTGTTGGCAATTTACATCCCGCCCATCAGCGTAGCAGGGCTCCCGTTTCTCCATGGCCTGTCCTGCATTTCTGGTTTTGACACTTTATTCAGCATGGCCCTTTTGACCGATGGGAAGCGAGACTTCTTTGTAGCGCTGATTTGCCTTTCCAGGTTGCTTGGTTGGCCAAAAAGGGCGTATGCGTTTTTTCCTGAATATATTCAGGAAAAAACGCATACGCCCTTTTTGGCCAAGGGCATCATTGTCGAGGTTTTGCCGCTTTTCCCGTGCTTTAAAGGCGATTCGAATCTACCTCCTGAAATCTGTTTCCTGCAATTCTGCCTTGCTTTCAAATCCTCTTCGTTGTCTTCCATCAATATGTTTGAGGAGGAGAGTTATGATTTATAACTCTGCAGGTTTGTGAATTGCAGTGCCCCTGAGCTCCATTTTTCAACTCGCTTTCTTTGGAGCTGGCCGCAAAAGCGCAGGATTGCTTCAGGCCCTATTCTGGTTCCGGGCGGAAGGCTGAGCCTGTGGTTAATTCTTCTTCCTGATGGGAAAATAGAGTGACCTGTGCCTGTCCCAACACCTAGAGCTAGTGTCTCATTGGTTCCCCCTCTTCCCGTTCATCCTCAGGACAAATTGCAACCTGTACGGAACAGGAGGTTAAAGGTGCTGATTCTCCAAGGAGGGAGATTGCTAGTAAAGCGGCTGGAATGGCGAACCCGAGCACAAGGAGATGAGAAATGAGGTGCGTTTTAGAAACCTTTCCCGATCACACGGTGCACCATCTTCTGGGTTTCTCATGCATGTTTTCGAAGTAGGAAGATGCCCTTGAACCTGGAGATTTGGGACCCATGGGATTGGAACCACGCAGTATTACTTTAAAGGGTCTGCGTTTGCTCACCCAACCTCACCAAACCTCTCAGGCCCAAGAGTGTCCACCCTTATGTCTCAATCAGCTGTGGGTCTAGATATGGTCAATCCAGGTGGCATCACAGCCCCTGAACGAATTTTGTAAGAATTTCTCTCTCTTTCACTGTCTTTGTTTCACGGGTTTTTAAAAGTGATTGATTTTTATAAAGGGGTTTAGCTGCTTTTCACTGCTGTGTTTATGCCCCTTTTACCCACTTGACTCACTTACAGAGAGATATCAATACATAGGTTTTAAGATTCTTACTAGTCAGATATATTCTTGGGCGTTGAATAGGGGGTGTTGAGTCCAGTTCACTGAGCAAGGAGTACGTCGTGTCTATTACATATTGGGTTTATGGAACGGTCTCTGAGCTAATTTGAAACCCTTCTTTTATGCATCACCCCACCTCCCCTTTCCCGTTAAGCAGCCATAGTGTGTTTTCTAAACGTGTGACTCTGTTCTGTTTTGTAATTCAGTTCAAGGGTAGCGGTATTTACATTCCCTCTATAAGTGATATCTTATGAGAAGTGTCTTTTTCTGTGTGACTTATTTCACTTAGAATCGTCGTACCTAAATCCACTCATCATGCTGCTACTAGCCTTATGACGTTGATTTCATGGCTGAGTGATATTCCATTGTACATAAGGACCACAACTTCTTTATCCAGTTTTCTCTTTCCTGGGATATTTAGGGTGTAACGAAGTGGAGGTTCTTGTCAACAGAGCAGCCCTAAACTTTGGGGTGCCTGTGTCTTGCTGATTTTTAGTTTTCCCAATTTATACGCCCATGAGTGGAAGTGCCCTATGCTCTCTAAGCTGAGTTTTTTCGATGTTTCAGGACACACCGTACACTTCTCCAGAGTGGCTGTTGGCAATTTACATCCCGCCCATCAGCGTAGCAAGGCTCCCGTTTCTCCATGGCCTGTCCTGCATTTCTGGGTTTGACACTTTATTCAGCATGGCCCTTTTGACCGATGGGAAGCGAGACTTCTTTGTAGCGCTGATTTGCCTTTCCAGGTTGCTTGGTTGGCCAAAAAGGGCGTATGCGTTTTTTCCTGAATATATTCAGGAAAAAACGCATACGCCCTTTTTGGCCAAGGGCATCATTGTCGAGGTTTTGCCGCTTTTCCCGTGCTATAAAAGCGATTCGAATCTACCTCCTGAAATCTGTTTCCTGCAATTCTGCCTTGCTTTCAAATCTTCTTCATTGTCTTCTGTCAGTATGTTTGTGGACGAAAGTCATCATTTATAACTCTGCAGGTTTGTGAATTGCAGTGCCCCTGAGCTCCATTTTTCAACTCACTTTCTTGGGACCTGGCCGCAAAAGCGCAGGATTGCTTCAGGCCCTATTCTGCTCCCGGGCGGCAGGCTGAGCCTGTGGTTAATTCTTCTTCCTGATGGGAAAATAGAGTGACCTGTGCCTGTCCCAAAACCTAGAGCTAGTGTCTCATTGGTTCCCCCTCTTCCCGTTCATCCTCAGGACAAATTGCAACCTGTACGGAACAGGAGGTTAAAGGTGCTGATTCTCCAAGGAGGGAGATTGCTAGTAAAGTGGCTGGAATGGCGAACCCGAGCACAAGGAGATGAGAAATGAGGTGCGTTTTAGAAACCTTTCCCGATCACACGGTGTACCATCTTCTGGGTTTCTCATGTATGTTTTCGAAGTAGGAAGATGCCCTTGAACCTGGAGATTTGGGACCCATGGGATGGGAACCACGCAGTATTACTTTAAAGGGTCTGCGTTTGCTCACTCAACCTCACGAAACCTCTCAGCCCCAAGAGTGTCCACCCTTATGTCTCAATTAGCTGTGTGTCTAGATATGGTAAATCCAGGTGGCATCACATCCCTTGAACGAATTTTGTAAGAATTTCTCTCTCTTTCACTGTCTTTGTTTCACGGGTTTTTAAAAGTAATTGATTTTTATAAAGGAGTTTAGCTGTTTTTTACTGCTGTGTTTATGCCGCTTTACTCCCACTTGACTCACATACAGAGAGATATCAATACATAGGTTTTAAGATTCTAACTAGTCAGATATATTCTTGGGCGGTGAATACGGGGTTTTGAGTCCAGATCACTGAGCAAGGAGTAGGTCTTGTCTATTACATATTGGGTTTATGGAACGGTCTCTGAGCTAATTTGAAACCCTTCTTTTATGCATCACCCCACCTCACCTTTCCCGTTAAGCAGCCATAGTGTGTTTTCTAAACGTGTGACTCTGTTCTGTTTTGTAATTCAGTTTAAGGGTAGCGGTTTTTACATTCCCTCTATAAGTGATATCTTATGATAAGTGTCTTTTTCTGTGTGACTTATTTCACTTAGAATCGTCGTACCTAAATCCACTCATCATGCTGCTACTAGTCTTATGACGTTGATTTCATGGCTGAGTGATATTCCATTGTACATAAGGACCACAACTTCTTTATCCATTTTTCTCTTTCCTGGGATATTTAAGGTGCAACGAAGTGGAGGTTCTTGTCAACAGAGCAGCCCTAAACTTTGGGGTGCCTGTGTCTTGCTGATTTTTAGTTTTCCCAATTTATACGCCCATGAGTGGAAGTGCACTATGCTCTCTAAGCTGAGTTTTTTCGATGTTTCAGGACACACCGTACACTTCTCCAGAGTGGCTGTTGGCAATTTACATCCCGCCCATCAGCGTAGCAAGGCTCCCGTTTCTCCATGGCCTGTCCTGCATTTCTGGTTTTGACACTTTATTCAGCATGGCCCTTTTGACCGATGGGAAGCGAGACTTCTTTGTAGCGCTGATTTGCCTTTCCAGGTTGCTTGGTTGGCCAAAAAGGGCGTATGCGTTTTTTCCTGAATATATTCAGGAAAAAACGCATACGCCCTTTTTGGCCAAGGGCATCATTGTCGAGGTTTTGCCGCTTTTCCCGTGCTTTAAAGGCGATTCGAATCTACCTCCTGAAATCTGTTTCCTGCAGTTGTGCCTTGCTTTCAAATCCTCTTCGTTGTCTTCCGTCAATATATTCGTGGACGAGAGTTATCATTTATAACTCTGCAGGTTTCTGAATTGCAGTGCCCCTGAGCTCCATTTTTAAACTCACTTTCTAGGGAGCTGGCCGCAAAAGCGCAGGATTGCTTCAGGCCCTATTCTGGTTCCGGGCGGAAGGCTGAGCCTGTGGTTAATTCTTCTTCCTGATGGGAAAATAGAGTGACCTGTGCCTGTCCCAACACCTAGAGCTAGTGTCTCATTGGTTCCCCCTCTTCCCGTTCATCCTCAGGACAAATTGCAACCTGTACGGAACAGGAGGTTAAAGGTGCTGATTCTCCAAGGAGGGAGATTGCTAGTAAAGCGGCTGGAATGGCGAACCCGAGCACAAGGAGATGAGAAATGAGGTGCGTTTTAGAAACCTTTCCCGATCTCACGGTGTACCATCTTCTGGGTTTCTCATGCATGTTTTCGAAGTAGGAAGAGGCCCTTGAACCTGGAGATTTGGGACCCATGGGATGGGAACCACGCAGTATTACTTTAAAGGGTCTGCGTTTGCTCACCCAACCTCACCAAACCTCTCAGGCCCAAGAGTGTCCACCCTTATATCTCAATCAGCTGTGGGTCTAGATATGGTCAATCCAGGTGGCATCACAGCCCCTGAACGAATTTAGTAAGAATTTCTCTATCTTTCACTGTCTTTGTTTCACGGGTTTTTAAAAGTGATTGATTTTTATAAAGGGGTTTAGCTGCTTTTCACTGCTGTGTTTATGCCGCTTTACACCCACTTGACTCACTTACAGAGAGATATCAATACATAGGTTTTAACATTCTTACTAGTCAGATATATTCTTGGGCGTTGAATAGGGGGTGTTGAGTCCAGTTCACTGAGCAAGGAGTAGGTCGTGTCTATTACATATTGGGTTTATGGAACGGTCTCTGAGCTAATTTGAAACCCTTCTTTTATGCATCACCCCACCTCCCCTTTCCCTTTAAGCAGCCATAGTGTGTTTTCTAAACGTGTGACTGTGTTTTGTTTTGTAATTCAGTTCAAGGGTCGCGGTTTTTACATTCCCTCTATAAGTGATATCTTATGATAAGTGTCTTTTTCTGTGTGACTTATTTCACTTAGAATCGTCGTACCTAAATCCACTCATCATGCTGCTACCAGCCTTATGACGTTGATTTCATGGCTGAGTGATATTCCACTGTACATAAGGACCACAACTTCTTTATCCAGTTTTCTCTTTCCTGGGATATTTAGGGTGTAACGAAGTGGAGGTTCTTGTCCACAGAGCAGCCCTAAACTTTGGGGTGCCTGTGTCTTGCTGATTTTTAGTTTTCCCAATTTATACGCCCATGAGTGGAAGTGCCCTATGCTCTCTAAGCTGAGTTTTTTCGATGTTTCAGGACACACCGTACACTTCTCCAGAGTGGCTGTTGGCAATTTACATCCCGCCCATCAGCGTAGCAGGGCTCCCGTTTCTCCATGGCCTGTCCTGCATTTCTGGTTTTGACACTTTATTCAGCATGGCCCTTTTGACCGATGGGAAGCGAGACTTCTTTGTAGCGCTGATTTGCCTTTCCAGGTTGCTTGGTTGGCCAAAAAGGGCGTATGCGTTTTTTCCTGAATATATTCAGGAAAAAACGCATACGCCCTTTTTGGCCAAGGGCATCATTGTCGAGGTTTTGCCGCTTTTCCCGTGCTATAAAAGCGATTCGAATCTACCTCCTGAAATCTGTTTCCTGCAATTCTGCCTTGCTTTCAAATCCTCTTCGTGGCCTTCCCTCAATATATTTGAGGACGAGAGTTATGATTTATAACTCTGCAGGTTTGTGAATTGCAGTGCCCCTGAGCTCCATTTTTCAACTCGCTTTCTTGGGAGCTGGCCGCAAAAGCGCAGGATTGCTTCAGGCCCTATTCTGGTTCTGGGCGGAAGGGTGAGCCTGTGGTTAATTTTTCTTCCTGATGGGAAAATAGAGTGACCTGTGCCTGTCCCAACACCTAGAGCTAGTGTCTCATTGGTTCCCCCTCTTCCCGTTCATCCTCAGGACAAATTGCAACCTGTACGGAACAGGAGGTTAAAGGTGCTGATTCTCCAAGGAGGGAGATTGCTAGTAAAGCGGCTGGAATGGCGAACCCGAGCACAAGGAGATGAGAAATGAGGTGCGTTTTAGAAACCTTTCCCGATCACACGGTGCACCATCTTCTGGGTTTCTCATGCATGTTTTCGAAGTAGGAAGATGCCCTTGAACCTGGAGATTTGGGACCCATGGGATGGGAACCACGCAGTATTACTTTAAAGGGTCTGCGTTTGCTCACCCAACCTCACCAAACCTCTCAGCCGCAAGAGTGTCCACCCTTATGTCTCTATCAGCTGTGGGTCTAGATATGGTCAATCCAGGTGGCATCACAGCCCCTGAACGAATTTAGTAAGAATTTCTCTATCTTTCACTGTCTTTGTTTCACGGGTTTTTAAAAGTGATTGATTTTTATAAAGGGGTTTAGCTGCTTTTCACTGCTGTGTTTATGCCGCTTTACACCCACTTGACTCACTTACAGAGAGATATCAATACATAGGTTTTAAGATTCTTACTAGTCAGATATATTCTTGGGCGGTGAATAGGGGGTGTTGAGTCCAGTTCACTGAGCAAGGAGTAGGTCGTGTCTATTACATATTGGGTTTATGGAACGGTCTCTGAGCTAATTTGAAACCCTTCTTTTATGCATCACCCCACCTCACCTTTCCCGTTAAGCAGCCATAGTGTGTTTTCTAAACGTGTGACTCTGTTCTGTTTTGTAATTCAGTTCAAGGGTAGCGGTTTTTACATTCCCTCTATAAGTGATATCTTATGATAAGTGTCTTTTTCTGTGTGACTTATTTCACTTAGAATCGTCGTACCTAAATCCACTCATCATGCTGCTACCAGCCTTATGACGTTGATTTCATGGCTGAGTGATATTCCATTGTACATAAGGACCACAACTTCTTTATCCAGTTTTCTCTTTCCTGGGATATTTAGGGTGTAACGAAGTGGAGGTTCTTGTCAACAGAGCAGCCCTAAACTTTGGGGTGCCTGTGTCTTGCTGATTTTTAGTTTTCCTAATTTATACGCCCATGAGTGGAAGTGCCCTATGCTCTCTAAGCTGAGTTTTCTCGATGTTTCAGGACACACCGTACACTTCTCCAGAGTGGCTGTTGGCAATTTACATCCCGCCCATCAATGTAGCAGGGCTCCCGTTTCTCCATGGCCTGTCCTGCATTTCTGGTTTTGACACTTTATTCAGCATGGCCCTTTTGACCGATTGGAAGCGAGACTTCTTTGTAGCGCTGATTTGCCTTTCCAGGTTGCTTGGTTGGCCAAAAAGGGCGTATGCGTTTTTTCCTGAATATATTCAGGAAAAAACGCATACGCCCTTTTTGGCCAAGGGCATCATGGTCGAGGTTTTGCCGCTTTTCCCTTGCTATAAAAGCGATTCGAATCTATCTCCTGAAATCTGTTTCCTGCAATTCTGCCTTGCTTTCAAATCCTCTTCGTGGCCTTCCCTCAATATATTTGAGGACGAGAGTTATGATTTATAACTCTGCAGGTTTGTGAATTGCAGTGCCCCTGAGCTCCATTTTTCAACTCGCTTTCTTGGGAGCTGGCCGCAAAAGCGCAGGATTGCTTCAGGCCCTATTCTGGTTCCGGGCGGAAGGCTGAGCCTGTGGTTAATTCTTCTTCCTGATGGGAAAATAGAGTGACCTGTGCCTGTCCCAACACCTAGAGCTAGTGTCTCATTGGTTCCCCCTCTTCCCGTTCATCCTCAGGACAAATTGCAACCTGTACGGAACAGGAGGTTAAAGGTGCTGATTCTCCAAGGAGGGAGATTGCTAGTAAAGCGGCTGGAATGGCGAACCCGAGCACAAGGAGATGAGAAATGAGGTGCGTTTTAGAAACCTTTCCCGATCACACGGTGCACCATCTTCTGGGTTTCTCATGCATGTTTTCGAAGTAGGAAGATGCCCTTGAACCTGGAGATTTGGGACCCATGGGATGGGAACCACGCAGTATTACTTTAAAGGGTCTGCGTTTGCTCACCCAACCTCACCAAACCTCTCAGCCGCAAGAGTGTCCACCCTTATGTCTCTATCAGCTGTGGGTCTAGATATGGTCAATCCAGGTGGCATCACAGCCCCTGAACGAATTTAGTAAGAATTTCTCTATCTTTCACTGTCTTTGTTTCACGGGTTTTTAAAAGTGATTGATTTTTATAAAGGGGTTTAGCTGCTTTTCACTGCTGTGTTTATGCCGCTTTACACCCACTTGACTCACTTACAGAGAGATATCAATACATAGGTTTTAAGATTCTTACTAGTCAGATATATTCTTGGGCGGTGAATAGGGGGTGTTGAGTCCAGTTCACTGAGCAAGGAGTAGGTCGTGTCTATTACATATTGGGTTTATGGAACGGTCTCTGAGCTAATTTGAAACCCTTCTTTTATGCATCACCCCACCTCACCTTTCCCGTTAAGCAGCCATAGTGTGTTTTCTAAACGTGTGACTCTGTTCTGTTTTGTAATTCAGTTCAAGGGTCGCGGTTTTTACATTCCCTCTATAAGTGATATCTTATGATAAGTGTCTTTTTCTGTGTGACTTATTTCACTTAGAATCGTCGTACCTAAATCCACTCATCATGCTGCTACTACCCTTATGACGTTGATTTCATGGCTGAGTGATATTCCATTGTACATAAGGACCACAACTTCTTTATCCATTTTTCTCTTTCCTGGGATATTTAGGGTGTAACGAAGTGGAGGTTCTTGTCCACAGAGCAGCCCTAAACTTTGGGGTGCCTGTGTCTTGCTGATTTTTAGTTTTCCCAATTTATACGCCCATGAGTGGAAGTGCCCTATGCTCTCTAAGCTGAGTTTTTTCGATGTTTCAGGACACACCGTACACTTCTCCAGAGTGGTTGTTGGCAATTTACATCCCGCCCATCAGCGTAGCAAGGCTCCCGTTTCTCCATGGCCTGTCCTGCATTTCTGGTTTTGACACTTTATTCAGCATGGCCCTTTTGACCGATGGGAAGCGAGACTTCTTTGTAGCGCTGATTTGCCTTTCCAGGTTGCTTGGTTGGCCAAAAAGGGCGTATGCGTTTTTGCCTGAATATATTCAGGAAAAAACGCATACGCCCTTTTTGGCCAAGGGCATCATTGTCGAGGTTTTGCCGCTTTTGCCGTGCTTTAAAGGCGATTTGAATCTACCTCCTGAAATCTGTTTCCTGCAATTCTGCCGTGCTTTCAAATCCTCTTCGTTGCCTTCCCTCAATATATTTGAGGACGAGAGTTATCATTTATAACTCTGCAGGTTTGTGAATTGCAGTGCCCCTGAGCTCCATTTTTCAACTCGCTTTCTTGGGAGCTGGCCGCAAAAGCGCAGGATTGCTTCAGGCCCTATTTTGGTCCCGGGCGGCAGGCTGAGCCTGTGGTTAATTCTTCTTCCTGATGGGAAAATAGAGTGACCTGTGCCTGTCCCAACACCTAGAGTTAGTGTCTCATTGGTTCCCCCTCTTCCGGTTCATCCTCAATTCAAATTGCAACCGGTACGGAACAGGAGGTTAAAGGTGCTGATTCTCCAAGGAGGGAGATTGCTAGTAAAGCGGCTGGAATGGCGAACCCGAGCACAAGGAGATGAGAAATGAGGTGCGTTTTAGAAACCTTTCCCGATCTCACGGTGTACCATCTTCTGGGTTTCTCATGCATGTTTTCGAAGTAGGAAGATGCCCTTGAACCTGGAGATTTGGGACCCATGGGATGGGAACCACGCAGTATTACTTTAAAGGGTCTGCGTTTGCTCACCCAACCTCACCAAACCTCTCAGGCCCAAGAGTGTCCACCCTTATGTCTCAATCAGCTGTGGGTCTAGATATGGTCAATCCAGGTGGCATCACAGCCCCTGAACGAATTTAGTAAGAATTTCTCTATCTTTCACTGTCTTTGTTTCACGGGTTTTTAAAAGTGATTGATTTTTATAAAGGGGTTTAGCTGCTTTTCACTGCTGTGTTTATGCCGCTTTACACCCACTTGACTCACTTACAGAGAGATATCAATACATAGGTTTTAACATTCTTACTAGTCAGATATATTCTTGGGCGTTGAATAGGGGGTGTTGAGTCCAGTTCACTGAGCAAGGAGTAGGTCGTGTCTATTACATATTGGGTTTATGGAACGGTCTCTGAGCTAATTTGAAACCCTTCTTTTATGCATCACCCCACCTCCCCTTTCCCGTTAAGCAGCCATAGTGTGTTTTCTAAACGTGTGATTCTGTTTTGTTTTGTAATTCAGTTCAAGGGTCGCGGTTTTTACATTCCCTCTATAAGTGATATCTTATGATAAGTGTCTTTTTCTGTGTGACTTATTTCACTTAGAATCGTCGTACCTAAATCCACTCATCATGCTGCTACCAGCCTTATGACGTTGATTTCATGGCTGAGTGATATTCCATTGTACATAAGGACCACAACTTCTTTATCCAGTTTTCTCTTTCCTGGGATATTTAGGGTGTAACGAAGTGGAGGTTCTTGTCCACAGAGCAGCCCTAAACTTTGGGGTGCCTGTGTCTTGCTGATTTTTAGTTTTCCCAATTTACACGCCCATGAGTGGAAGTGCCCTATGCTCTCTAAGCTGAGTTTTTTCGATGTTTCAGGACACACCGTACACTTCTCCAGAGTGGCTGTTGGCAATTTACATCCCGCCCATCAGCGTAGCAGGGCTCCCGTTTCTCCATGGCCTGTCCTGCATTTCTGGTTTTGACACTTTATTCAGCATGGCCCTTTTGACCGATGGGAAGCGAGACTTCTTTGTAGCGCTGATTTGCCTTTCCAGGTTGCTTGGTTGGCCAAAAAGGGCGTATGCGTTTTTTCCTGAATATATTCAGGAAAAAACGCATACGCCCTTTTTGGCCAAGGGCATCATTGTCGAGGTTTTGCCGCTTTTCCCGTGCTATAAAAGCGATTCGAATCTACCTCCTGAAATCTGTTTCCTGCAATTCTGCCTTGCTTTCAAATCCTCTTCGTGGCCTTCCCTCAATATATTTGAGGACGAGAGTTATGATTTATAACTCTGCAGGTTTGTGAATTGCAGTGCCCCTGAGCTCCATTTTTCAACTCGCTTTCTTGGGAGCTGGCCGCAAAAGCGCAGGATTGCTTCAGGCCCTATTCTGGTTCTGGGCGGAAGGGTGAGCCTGTGGTTAATTTTTCTTCCTGATGGGAAAATAGAGTGACCTGTGCCTGTCCCAACACCTAGAGCTAGTGTCTCATTGGTTCCCCCTCTTCCCGTTCATCCTCAGGACAAATTGCAACCTGTACGGAACAGGAGGTTAAAGGTGCTGATTCTCCAAGGAGGGAGATTGCTAGTAAAGCGGCTGGAATGGCGAACCCGAGCACAAGGAGATGAGAAATGAGGTGCGTTTTAGAAACCTTTCCCGATCACACGGTGCACCATCTTCTGGGTTTCTCATGCATGTTTTCGAAGTAGGAAGATGCCCTTGAACCTGGAGATTTGGGACCCATGGGATGGGAACCACGCAGTATTACTTTAAAGGGTCTGCGTTTGCTCACCCAACCTCACCAAACCTCTCAGCCGCAAGAGTGTCCACCCTTATGTCTCTATCAGCTGTGGGTCTAGATATGGTCAATCCAGGTGGCATCACAGCCCCTGAACGAATTTAGTAAGAATTTCTCTATCTTTCACTGTCTTTGTTTCACGGGTTTTTAAAAGTGATTGATTTTTATAAAGGGGTTTAGCTGCTTTTCACTGCTGTGTTTATGCCGCTTTACACCCACTTGACTCACTTACAGAGAGATATCAATACATAGGTTTTAAGATTCTTACTAGTCAGATATATTCTTGGGCGGTGAATAGGGGGTGTTGAGTCCAGTTCACTGAGCAAGGAGTAGGTCGTGTCTATTACATATTGGGTTTATGGAACGGTCTCTGAGCTAATTTGAAACCCTTCTTTTATGCATCACCCCACCTCACCTTTCCCGTTAAGCAGCCATAGTGTGTTTTCTAAACGTGTGACTCTGTTCTGTTTTGTAATTCAGTTCAAGGGTAGCGGTTTTTACATTCCCTCTATAAGTGATATCTTATGATAAGTGTCTTTTTCTGTGTGACTTATTTCACTTAGAATCGTCGTACCTAAATCCACTCATCATGCTGCTACCAGCCTTATGACGTTGATTTCATGGCTGAGTGATATTCCATTGTACATAAGGACCACAACTTCTTTATCCAGTTTTCTCTTTCCTGGGATATTTAGGGTGTAACGAAGTGGAGGTTCTTGTCAACAGAGCAGCCCTAAACTTTGGGGTGCCTGTGTCTTGCTGATTTTTAGTTTTCCTAATTTATACGCCCATGAGTGGAAGTGCCCTATGCTCTCTAAGCTGAGTTTTCTCGATGTTTCAGGACACACCGTACACTTCTCCAGAGTGGCTGTTGGCAATTTACATCCCGCCCATCAATGTAGCAGGGCTCCCGTTTCTCCATGGCCTGTCCTGCATTTCTGGTTTTGACACTTTATTCAGCATGGCCCTTTTGACCGATTGGAAGCGAGACTTCTTTGTAGCGCTGATTTGCCTTTCCAGGTTGCTTGGTTGGCCAAAAAGGGCGTATGCGTTTTTTCCTGAATATATTCAGGAAAAAACGCATACGCCCTTTTTGGCCAAGGGCATCATGGTCGAGGTTTTGCCGCTTTTCCCTTGCTATAAAAGCGATTCGAATCTATCTCCTGAAATCTGTTTCCTGCAATTCTGCCTTGCTTTCAAATCCTCTTCGTGGCCTTCCCTCAATATATTTGAGGACGAGAGTTATGATTTATAACTCTGCAGGTTTGTGAATTGCAGTGCCCCTGAGCTCCATTTTTCAACTCGCTTTCTTGGGAGCTGGCCGCAAAAGCGCAGGATTGCTTCAGGCCCTATTCTGGTTCCGGGCGGAAGGCTGAGCCTGTGGTTAATTCTTCTTCCTGATGGGAAAATAGAGTGACCTGTGCCTGTCCCAACACCTAGAGCTAGTGTCTCATTGGTTCCCCCTCTTCCCGTTCATCCTCAGGACAAATTGCAACCTGTACGGAACAGGAGGTTAAAGGTGCTGATTCTCCAAGGAGGGAGATTGCTAGTAAAGCGGCTGGAATGGCGAACCCGAGCACAAGGAGATGAGAAATGAGGTGCGTTTTAGAAACCTTTCCCGATCACACGGTGCACCATCTTCTGGGTTTCTCATGCATGTTTTCGAAGTAGGAAGATGCCCTTGAACCTGGAGATTTGGGACCCATGGGATGGGAACCACGCAGTATTACTTTAAAGGGTCTGCGTTTGCTCACCCAACCTCACCAAACCTCTCAGCCGCAAGAGTGTCCACCCTTATGTCTCTATCAGCTGTGGGTCTAGATATGGTCAATCCAGGTGGCATCACAGCCCCTGAACGAATTTAGTAAGAATTTCTCTATCTTTCACTGTCTTTGTTTCACGGGTTTTTAAAAGTGATTGATTTTTATAAAGGGGTTTAGCTGCTTTTCACTGCTGTGTTTATGCCGCTTTACACCCACTTGACTCACTTACAGAGAGATATCAATACATAGGTTTTAAGATTCTTACTAGTCAGATATATTCTTGGGCGGTGAATAGGGGGTGTTGAGTCCAGTTCACTGAGCAAGGAGTAGGTCGTGTCTATTACATATTGGGTTTATGGAACGGTCTCTGAGCTAATTTGAAACCCTTCTTTTATGCATCACCCCACCTCACCTTTCCCGTTAAGCAGCCATAGTGTGTTTTCTAAACGTGTGACTCTGTTCTGTTTTGTAATTCAGTTCAAGGGTCGCGGTTTTTACATTCCCTCTATAAGTGATATCTTATGATAAGTGTCTTTTTCTGTGTGACTTATTTCACTTAGAATCGTCGTACCTAAATCCACTCATCATGCTGCTACTACCCTTATGACGTTGATTTCATGGCTGAGTGATATTCCATTGTACATAAGGACCACAACTTCTTTATCCATTTTTCTCTTTCCTGGGATATTTAGGGTGTAACGAAGTGGAGGTTCTTGTCCACAGAGCAGCCCTAAACTTTGGGGTGCCTGTGTCTTGCTGATTTTTAGTTTTCCCAATTTATACGCCCATGAGTGGAAGTGCCCTATGCTCTCTAAGCTGAGTTTTTTCGATGTTTCAGGACACACCGTACACTTCTCCAGAGTGGTTGTTGGCAATTTACATCCCGCCCATCAGCGTAGCAAGGCTCCCGTTTCTCCATGGCCTGTCCTGCATTTCTGGTTTTGACACTTTATTCAGCATGGCCCTTTTGACCGATGGGAAGCGAGACTTCTTTGTAGCGCTGATTTGCCTTTCCAGGTTGCTTGGTTGGCCAAAAAGGGCGTATGCGTTTTTGCCTGAATATATTCAGGAAAAAACGCATACGCCCTTTTTGGCCAAGGGCATCATTGTCGAGGTTTTGCCGCTTTTGCCGTGCTTTAAAGGCGATTTGAATCTACCTCCTGAAATCTGTTTCCTGCAATTCTGCCGTGCTTTCAAATCCTCTTCGTTGCCTTCCCTCAATATATTTGAGGACGAGAGTTATCATTTATAACTCTGCAGGTTTGTGAATTGCAGTGCCCCTGAGCTCCATTTTTCAACTCGCTTTCTTGGGAGCTGGCCGCAAAAGCGCAGGATTGCTTCAGGCCCTATTTTGGTCCCGGGCGGCAGGCTGAGCCTGTGGTTAATTCTTCTTCCTGATGGGAAAATAGAGTGACCTGTGCCTGTCCCAACACCTAGAGTTAGTGTCTCATTGGTTCCCCCTCTTCCGGTTCATCCTCAATTCAAATTGCAACCGGTACGGAACAGGAGGTTAAAGGTGCTGATTCTCCAAGGAGGGAGATTGCTAGTAAAGCGGCTGGAATGGCGAACCCGAGCACAAGGAGATGAGAAATGAGGTGCGTTTTAGAAACCTTTCCCGATCTCACGGTGTACCATCTTCTGGGTTTCTCATGCATGTTTTCGAAGTAGGAAGATGCCCTTGAACCTGGAGATTTGGGACCCATGGGATGGGAACCACGCAGTATTACTTTAAAGGGTCTGCGTTTGCTCACCCAACCTCACCAAACCTCTCAGGCCCAAGAGTGTCCACCCTTATGTCTCAATCAGCTGTGGGTCTAGATATGGTCAATCCAGGTGGCATCACAGCCCCTGAACGAATTTAGTAAGAATTTCTCTATCTTTCACTGTCTTTGTTTCACGGGTTTTTAAAAGTGATTGATTTTTATAAAGGGGTTTAGCTGCTTTTCACTGCTGTGTTTATGCCGCTTTACACCCACTTGACTCACTTACAGAGAGATATCAATACATAGGTTTTAACATTCTTACTAGTCAGATATATTCTTGGGCGTTGAATAGGGGGTGTTGAGTCCAGTTCACTGAGCAAGGAGTAGGTCGTGTCTATTACATATTGGGTTTATGGAACGGTCTCTGAGCTAATTTGAAACCCTTCTTTTATGCATCACCCCACCTCCCCTTTCCCGTTAAGCAGCCATAGTGTGTTTTCTAAACGTGTGATTCTGTTTTGTTTTGTAATTCAGTTCAAGGGTCGCGGTTTTTACATTCCCTCTATAAGTGATATCTTATGATAAGTGTCTTTTTCTGTGTGACTTATTTCACTTAGAATCGTCGTACCTAAATCCACTCATCATGCTGCTACCAGCCTTATGACGTTGATTTCATGGCTGAGTGATATTCCATTGTACATAAGGACCACAACTTCTTTATCCAGTTTTCTCTTTCCTGGGATATTTAGGGTGTAACGAAGTGGAGGTTCTTGTCCACAGAGCAGCCCTAAACTTTGGGGTGCCTGTGTCTTGCTGATTTTTAGTTTTCCCAATTTACACGCCCATGAGTGGAAGTGCCCTATGCTCTCTAAGCTGAGTTTTTTCGATGTTTCAGGACACACCGTACACTTCTCCAGAGTGGCTGTTGGCAATTTACATCCCGCCCATCAGCGTAGCAGGGCTCCCGTTTCTCCATGGCCTGTCCTGCATTTCTGGTTTTGACACTTTATTCAGCATGGCCCTTTTGACCGATGGGAAGCGAGACTTCTTTGTAGCGCTGATTTGCCTTTCCAGGTTGCTTGGTTGGCCAAAAAGGGCGTATGCGTTTTTTCCTGAATATATTCAGGAAAAAACGCATACGCCCTTTTTGGACAAGGGCATCATGGTCGAGGTTTTGCCGCTTTTCCCGTGCTATAAAAGCGATTCGAATCTACCTCCTGAAATCTGTTTCCTGCAATTCTGCCTTGCTTTCAAATCCTCTTCGTGGCCTTCCCTCAATATATTTGAGGACGAGAGTTATGATTTATAACTCTGCAGGTTTGTGAATTGCAGTGCCCCTGAGCTCCATTTTTCAACTCGCTTTCTTGGGAGCTGGCCGCAAAAGCGCAGGATTGCTTCAGGCCCTATTCTGGTTCCGGGCGGAAGGCTGAGCCTGTGGTTAATTCTTCTTCCTGATGGGAAAATAGAGTGACCTGTGCCTGTCCCAACACCTAGAGCTAGTGTCTCATTGGTTCCCCCTCTTCCCGTTCATCCTCAGGACAAATTGCAACCTGTACGGAAGAGGAGGTTAAAGGTGCTGATTCTCCAAGGAGGGAGATTGCTAGTAAAGCGGCTGGAATGGCGAACCCGAGCACAAGGAGATGAGAAATGAGGTGCGTTTTAGAAACCTTTCCCGATCACACGGTGCACCATCTTCTGGGTTTCTCATGCATGTTTTCGAAGTAGGAAGATGCCCTTGAACCTGGAGATTTGGGACCCATGGCATGGGAACCACGCAGTATTACTTTAAAGGGTCTGCGTTTGCTCACCCAACCTCACCAAACCTCTCAGCCGCAAGAGTGTCCACCCTTATGTCTCTATCAGCTGTGGGTCTAGATATGGTCAATCCAGGTGGCATCACAGCCCCTGAACGAATTTAGTAAGAATTTCTCTCTTTCACTGTCTTTGTTTCACGGGTTTTTAAAAGTGATTGATTTTTATAAAGGGGTTTAGCTGCTTTTCACTGCTGTGTTTATGCCGCTTTACACCCACTTGACTCACTTACAGAGCGATATCAATACATAGGTTTTAAGATTCTTACTAGTCAGATATATTCTTGGGCGGTGAATAGGGGGTGTTGAGTCCAGTTCACTGAGCAAGGAGTAGGTCGTGTCTATTACATATTGGGTTTATGGAACGGTCTCTGAGCTAATTTGAAACCCTTCTTTTATGCATCACCCTACCTCCCCGTTCCCGTTAAGCAGCCATAGTGTGTTTTCTAAACGTGTGACTCTGTTCTGTTTTGTAATTCAGTTCAAGGGTCGCGGTTTTTACATTCCCTCTATAAGTGATATCTTATGATAAGTGTCTTTTTCTGTGTGACTTATTTCACTTAGAATCGTCGTACCTAAATCCACTCATCATGCTGCTACCAGCCTTATGACGTGGATTTCATGGCTGAGTGATATTCCATTGTACATAAGGACCACAACTTCTTTATCCAGTTTTCTCTTTCCTGGGATATTTAGGGTGTAACGAAGTGGAGGTTCTTGTCAACAGAGCAGCCCTAAACTTTGGGGTGCCTGTGTCTTGCTGATTTTTAGTTTTCCCAATTTATACGCCCATGAGTGGAAGTGCCCTATGCTCTCTAAGCTGAGTTTTTTCGATGTTTCAGGACACACCGTACACTTCTCCAGAGTGGCTGTTGGCAATTTACATCCCGCCCATCAGCGTAGCAGGGCTCCCGTTTCTCCATGGCCTGTCCTGCATTTCTGGTTTTGACACTTTATTCAGCATGGCCCTTTTGACCGATGGGAAGCGAGACTTCTTTGTAGCGCTGATTTGCCTTTCCAGGTTGCTTGGTTGGCCAAAAAGGGCGTATGCGTTTTTTCCTGAATATATTCAGGCAAAAACGCATACGCCCTTTTTGGCCAAGGGCATCATTGTCGAGGTTTTGCCGCTTTTCCCGTGCTTTAAAGGCGATTTGAATCTACCTCCTGAAATCTGTTTCCTGCAATTCTGCCGTGCTTTCAAATCCTCTTCGTTGCCTTCCCTCAATATATTTGAGGACGAGAGTTATCATTTATAACTCTGCAGGTTTGTGAATTGCAGTGCCCCTGAGCTCCATTTTTCAACTCGCTTTCTTGGGAGCTGGCCGCAAAAGCGCAGGATTGCTTCAGGCCCTATTTTGGTCCCGGCCGGCAGGCTTTGCCTGTGGTTAATTCTTCTTCCTGATGGGAAAATAGAGTGACCTGTGCCTGTCCCAACACCTAGAGCTAGTGTCTCATTGGTTCCCCCTCTTCCCGTTCATCCTCAGGACAAATTGCAACCTGTATGGAACAGGAGGTTAAAGGTGCTGATTCTCCAAGGAGGGAGATTGCTAGTAAAGCGGCTGGAATGGCGAACCCGAGCACAAGGAGATGAGAAATGAGGTGCGTTTTAGAAACCTTTCCCGATCACACGGTGCACCATCTTCTGGGTTTCTCATGCATGTTTTCGAAGTAGGAAGATGCCCTTGAACCTGGAGATTTGGGACCCATGGGATGGGAACCACGCAGTATTACTTTAAAGGGTCTGCGTTTGCTCACCCAACCTCACCAAACCTCTTAGCCCCAAGAGTGTCCACCCTTATGTCTCAATCAGCTGTGGGTCTAGATATGGTCAATCCAGGTGGCATCACAGCCCCTGAACGAATTTTGTAACAATTTCTCTCTCTTTCACTGTCTTTGTTTCACGGGTTTTTAAAAGTGATTGATTTTTATAAAGGGGTTTAGCTGCTTTTCACTGCTGTGTTTATGCCGCTTTACACCCTCTTGACTCACTTACAGAGAGATATCAATACATAGGTTTTAAGATTCTTACTAGTCAGATATATTCTTGGGCGGTGAATAGGGGGTGTTGAGTCCAGTTCACTGAGCAAGGAGTAGGTCGTGTCTATTACATATTGGGTTTATGGAACGGTCTCTGAGCTAATTTGAAACCCTTCTTTTATGCATCACCCCACCTCACCTTTCCCGTTAAGCAGCCATAGTGTGTTTTCTAAACGTGTGACTCTGTTCTGTTTTGTAATTCAGTTCAAGGGTAGCGGTTTTTACATTCCCTCTATAAGTGATATCTTATGATAAGTGTCTTTTTCTGTGTGACTTATTTCACTTAGAATCGTCGTACCTAAATCCACTCATCATGCTACTACCAGCCTTATGACGTTGATTTCATGGCTGAGTGATATTCCATTGTACATAAGGACCACAACTTCTTTATCCAGTTTTCTCTTTCCTGGGATATTTAGGGTGTAACGAAGTGGAGGTTCTTGTCCACAGAGCAGCCCTAAACTTTGGGGTGCCTGTGTCTTGCTGATTTTTAGTTTTCCCAATTTATACGCCCATGAGTGGAAGTGCCCTATGCTCTCTAAGCTGAGTTTTTTCGATGTTTCAGGACACACCGTACACTTCTCCAGAGTGGCTGTTGGCAATTTACATCCCGCCCATCAGCGTAGCAGGGCTCCCGTTTCTCCATGGCCTGTCCTGCATTTCTGGTTTTGACACTTTATTCAGCATGGCCCTTTTGACCGATGGGAAGCGAGACTTCTTTGTAGCGCTGATTTGCCTTTCCAGGTTGCTTGGTTGGCCAAAAAGGGCGTATGCGTTTTTTCCTGAATATATTCAGGAAAAAACGCATACGCCCTTTTTGGCCAAGGGCATCATGGTCGAGGTTTTGCCGCTTTTCCCGTGCTATAAAAGCGATTCGAATCTACCTCCTGAAATCTGTTTCCTGCAATTCTGCCTTGCTTTCAAATCCTCTTCGTGGCCTTCCCTCAATATATTTGAGGACGAGAGTTATGATTTATAACTCTGCAGGTTTGTGAATTGCAGTGCCTCTGAGCTCCATTTTTCAACTCGCTTTCTTGGGAGCTGGCTGCAAAAGCGCAGGATTGCTTCAGGCCCTATTCTGGTTCCGGGCGGAAGGCTGAGCCTGTGGTTAATTCTTCTTCCTGATGGGAAAATAGAGTGACCTGTGCCTGTCCCAACACCTAGAGCTAGTGTCTCATTGGTTCCCCCTCTTCCCGTTCATCCTCAGGACAAATTGCAACCTGTACAGAAGAGGAGGTTAAAGGTGCTGATTCTCCAAGGAGGGAGATTGCTAGTAAAGCGGCTGGAATGGCGAACCCGAGCACAAGGAGATGAGAAATGAGGTGCGTTTTAGAAACCTTTCCCGATCACACGGTGCACCATCTTCTGGGTTTCTCATGCATGTTTTCGAAGTAGGAAGATGCCCTTGAACCTGGAGATTTGGGACCCATGGGATGGGAACCACGCAGTATTACTTTAAAGGGTCTGCGTTTGCTCACCCAACCTCACCAAACCTCTCAGCCGCAAGAGTGTCCACCCTTATGTCTCTATCAGCTGTGGGTCTAGATATGGTCAATCCAGGTGGCATCACAGCCCCTGAACGAATTTAGTAAGAATTTCTCTCTTTCACTGTCTTTGTTTCACGGGTTTTTAAAAGTGATTGATTTTTATAAAGGGGTTTAGCTGCTTTTCACTGCTGTGTTTATGCCGCTTTACACCCACTTGACTCACTTACAGAGCGATATCAATACATATGTTTTAACATTCTTACTAGTCAGATATATTCTTGGGCGGTGAATAGGGGGTGTTGAGTCCAGTTCACTGAGCAAGGAGTAGGTCGTGTCTATTACATATTGGGTTTATGGAACGGTCTCTGAGCTAATTTGAAACCCTTCTTTTATGCATCACCCCACCTCCCCTTTCCCGTTAAGCAGCCATAGTGTGTTTTCTAAACGTGTGACTCTGTTCTGTTTTGTAATTCAGTTCAAGGGTCGCGGTTTTTACATTCCCTCTATAAGTGATATCTTATGATATGTGTCTTTTTCTGTGTGACTTATTTCACTTAGAATCGTCGTACCTAAATCCACTCATCATGCTGCTACTAGCCTTATGACGTTGATTTCATGGCTTAGTGATATTCCATTGTACATAAGGAACACAACTTCTTTATCCATTTTTCTCTTTACTGGGATATTTAAGGTGTAACGAAGTGGAGGTTCTTGTCCACAGAGCAGCCCTAAACTTTGGGGTGCCTGTGTCTTGCTGATTTTTAGTTTTCCCAATTTATACGCCCATGAGTGGAAGTGCCCTATGCTCTCTAAGCTGAGTTTTTTCGATGTTTCAGGACACACCGTACACTTCTCCAGAGTGGCTGTTGGCAATTTACATCCCGCCCATCAGCGTAGCAAGGCTCCCGTTTCTCCATGGCCTGTCCTGCATTTCTGGTTTTGACACTTTATTCAGCATGGCCCTTTTGACCGATGGGAAGCGAGACTTCTTTGTAGCGCTGATTTGCCTTTCCAGGTTGCTTGGTTGGCCAAAAAGGGCGTATGCGTTTTTTCCTGAATATATTCAGGAAAAAACGCATACGCCCTTTTTGGCCAAGGGCATCATTGTCGAGGTTTTGCCGCTTTTCCCGTGCTTTAAAGGCGATTCGAATCTACCTCCTGAAATCTGTTTCCTGCAGTTGTGCCTTGCTTTCAAATCCTCTTCGTTGTCTTCCGTCAATATATTCGTGGACGAGAGTTATCATTTATAACTCTGCAGGTTTCTGAATTGCAGTGCCCCTGAGCTCCATTTTTAAACTCACTTTCTTGGGAGCTGGCCGCAAAAGCGCAGGATTGCTTCAGGCCCTATTCTGGTTCTGGGCGGAAGGTTGAGCCTGTGGTTAATTCTTCTTCCTGATGGGAAAATAGAGTGACCTGTGCCTGTCCCAACACCTAGAGCTAGTGTCTCATTGGTTCCCCCTCTTCCCGTTCATCCTCAGGACAAATTGCAACCTGTACGGAACAGGAGGTTAAAGGTGCTGATTCTCCAAGGAGGGAGATTGCTAGTAAAGCGGCTGGAATGGCGAACCCGAGCACAAGGAGATGAGAAATGAGGTGCGTTTTAGAAACCTTTCCCGATCACACGGTGCACCATCTTCTGGGTTTCTCATGCATGTTTTCGAAGTAGGAAGATGCCCTTGAACCTGGAGATTTGGGACCCATGGGATGGGAACCACGCAGTATTACTTTAAAGGGTCTGCGTTTGCTCACCCAACCTCACCAAACCTCTCAGCCGCAAGAGTGTCCACCCTTATGTCTCTATCAGCTGTGGGTCTAGATATGGTCAATCCAGGTGGCATCACAGCCCCTGAACGAATTTAGTAAGAATTTCTCTATCTTTCACTGTCTTTGTTTCACGGGTTTTTAAAAGTGATTGATTTTTATAAAGGGGTTTAGCTGCTTTTCACTGCTGTGTTTATGCCGCTTTACACCCACTTGACTCACTTACAGAGAGATATCAATACATAGGTTTTAAGATTCTTACTAGTCAGATATATTCTTGGGCGGTGAATAGGGGGTGTTGAGTCCAGTTCACTGAGCAAGGAGTAGGTCGTGTCTATTACATATTGGGTTTATGGAACGGTCTCTGAGCTAATTTGAAACCCTTCTTTTATGCATCACCCCACCTCACCTTTCCCGTTAAGCAGCCATAGTGTGTTTTCTAAACGTGTGACTCTGTTCTGTTTTGTAATTCAGTTCAAGGGTCGCGGTTTTTACATTCCCTCTATAAGTGATATCTTATGATAAGTGTCTTTTTCTGTGTGACTTATTTCACTTAGAATCGTCGTACCTAAATCCACTCATCATGCTGCTACTACCCTTATGACGTTGATTTCATGGCTGAGTGATATTCCATTGTACATAAGGACCACAACTTCTTTATCCATTTTTCTCTTTCCTGGGATATTTAGGGTGTAACGAAGTGGAGGTTCTTGTCCACAGAGCAGCCCTAAACTTTGGGGTGCCTGTGTCTTGCTGATTTTTAGTTTTCCCAATTTATACGCCCATGAGTGGAAGTGCCCTATGCTCTCTAAGCTGAGTTTTTTCGATGTTTCAGGACACACCGTACACTTCTCCAGAGTGGTTGTTGGCAATTTACATCCCGCCCATCAGCGTAGCAAGGCTCCCGTTTCTCCATGGCCTGTCCTGCATTTCTGGTTTTGACACTTTATTCAGCATGGCCCTTTTGACCGATGGGAAGCGAGACTTCTTTGTAGCGCTGATTTGCCTTTCCAGGTTGCTTGGTTGGCCAAAAAGGGCGTATGCGTTTTTGCCTGAATATATTCAGGAAAAAACGCATACGCCCTTTTTGGCCAAGGGCATCATTGTCGAGGTTTTGCCGCTTTTGCCGTGCTTTAAAGGCGATTTGAATCTACCTCCTGAAATCTGTTTCCTGCAATTCTGCCGTGCTTTCAAATCCTCTTCGTTGCCTTCCCTCAATATATTTGAGGACGAGAGTTATCATTTATAACTCTGCAGGTTTGTGAATTGCAGTGCCCCTGAGCTCCATTTTTCAACTCGCTTTCTTGGGAGCTGGCCGCAAAAGCGCAGGATTGCTTCAGGCCCTATTTTGGTCCCGGGCGGCAGGCTGAGCCTGTGGTTAATTCTTCTTCCTGATGGGAAAATAGAGTGACCTGTGCCTGTCCCAACACCTAGAGTTAGTGTCTCATTGGTTCCCCCTCTTCCGGTTCATCCTCAATTCAAATTGCAACCGGTACGGAACAGGAGGTTAAAGGTGCTGATTCTCCAAGGAGGGAGATTGCTAGTAAAGCGGCTGGAATGGCGAACCCGAGCACAAGGAGATGAGAAATGAGGTGCGTTTTAGAAACCTTTCCCGATCTCACGGTGTACCATCTTCTGGGTTTCTCATGCATGTTTTCGAAGTAGGAAGATGCCCTTGAACCTGGAGATTTGGGACCCATGGGATGGGAACCACGCAGTATTACTTTAAAGGGTCTGCGTTTGCTCACCCAACCTCACCAAACCTCTCAGGCCCAAGAGTGTCCACCCTTATGTCTCAATCAGCTGTGGGTCTAGATATGGTCAATCCAGGTGGCATCACAGCCCCTGAACGAATTTAGTAAGAATTTCTCTATCTTTCACTGTCTTTGTTTCACGGGTTTTTAAAAGTGATTGATTTTTATAAAGGGGTTTAGCTGCTTTTCACTGCTGTGTTTATGCCGCTTTACACCCACTTGACTCACTTACAGAGAGATATCAATACATAGGTTTTAACATTCTTACTAGTCAGATATATTCTTGGGCGTTGAATAGGGGGTGTTGAGTCCAGTTCACTGAGCAAGGAGTAGGTCGTGTCTATTACATATTGGGTTTATGGAACGGTCTCTGAGCTAATTTGAAACCCTTCTTTTATGCATCACCCCACCTCCCCTTTCCCGTTAAGCAGCCATAGTGTGTTTTCTAAACGTGTGATTCTGTTTTGTTTTGTAATTCAGTTCAAGGGTCGCGGTTTTTACATTCCCTCTATAAGTGATATCTTATGATAAGTGTCTTTTTCTGTGTGACTTATTTCACTTAGAATCGTCGTACCTAAATCCACTCATCATGCTGCTACCAGCCTTATGACGTTGATTTCATGGCTGAGTGATATTCCATTGTACATAAGGACCACAACTTCTTTATCCAGTTTTCTCTTTCCTGGGATATTTAGGGTGTAACGAAGTGGAGGTTCTTGTCCACAGAGCAGCCCTAAACTTTGGGGTGCCTGTGTCTTGCTGATTTTTAGTTTTCCCAATTTACACGCCCATGAGTGGAAGTGCCCTATGCTCTCTAAGCTGAGTTTTTTCGATGTTTCAGGACACACCGTACACTTCTCCAGAGTGGCTGTTGGCAATTTACATCCCGCCCATCAGCGTAGCAGGGCTCCCGTTTCTCCATGGCCTGTCCTGCATTTCTGGTTTTGACACTTTATTCAGCATGGCCCTTTTGACCGATGGGAAGCGAGACTTCTTTGTAGCGCTGATTTGCCTTTCCAGGTTGCTTGGTTGGCCAAAAAGGGCGTATGCGTTTTTTCCTGAATATATTCAGGAAAAAACGCATACGCCCTTTTTGGACAAGGGCATCATGGTCGAGGTTTTGCCGCTTTTCCCGTGCTATAAAAGCGATTCGAATCTACCTCCTGAAATCTGTTTCCTGCAATTCTGCCTTGCTTTCAAATCCTCTTCGTGGCCTTCCCTCAATATATTTGAGGACGAGAGTTATGATTTATAACTCTGCAGGTTTGTGAATTGCAGTGCCCCTGAGCTCCATTTTTCAACTCGCTTTCTTGGGAGCTGGCCGCAAAAGCGCAGGATTGCTTCAGGCCCTATTCTGGTTCCGGGCGGAAGGCTGAGCCTGTGGTTAATTCTTCTTCCTGATGGGAAAATAGAGTGACCTGTGCCTGTCCCAACACCTAGAGCTAGTGTCTCATTGGTTCCCCCTCTTCCCGTTCATCCTCAGGACAAATTGCAACCTGTACGGAAGAGGAGGTTAAAGGTGCTGATTCTCCAAGGAGGGAGATTGCTAGTAAAGCGGCTGGAATGGCGAACCCGAGCACAAGGAGATGAGAAATGAGGTGCGTTTTAGAAACCTTTCCCGATCACACGGTGCACCATCTTCTGGGTTTCTCATGCATGTTTTCGAAGTAGGAAGATGCCCTTGAACCTGGAGATTTGGGACCCATGGCATGGGAACCACGCAGTATTACTTTAAAGGGTCTGCGTTTGCTCACCCAACCTCACCAAACCTCTCAGCCGCAAGAGTGTCCACCCTTATGTCTCTATCAGCTGTGGGTCTAGATATGGTCAATCCAGGTGGCATCACAGCCCCTGAACGAATTTAGTAAGAATTTCTCTCTTTCACTGTCTTTGTTTCACGGGTTTTTAAAAGTGATTGATTTTTATAAAGGGGTTTAGCTGCTTTTCACTGCTGTGTTTATGCCGCTTTACACCCACTTGACTCACTTACAGAGCGATATCAATACATAGGTTTTAAGATTCTTACTAGTCAGATATATTCTTGGGCGGTGAATAGGGGGTGTTGAGTCCAGTTCACTGAGCAAGGAGTAGGTCGTGTCTATTACATATTGGGTTTATGGAACGGTCTCTGAGCTAATTTGAAACCCTTCTTTTATGCATCACCCTACCTCCCCGTTCCCGTTAAGCAGCCATAGTGTGTTTTCTAAACGTGTGACTCTGTTCTGTTTTGTAATTCAGTTCAAGGGTCGCGGTTTTTACATTCCCTCTATAAGTGATATCTTATGATAAGTGTCTTTTTCTGTGTGACTTATTTCACTTAGAATCGTCGTACCTAAATCCACTCATCATGCTGCTACCAGCCTTATGACGTGGATTTCATGGCTGAGTGATATTCCATTGTACATAAGGACCACAACTTCTTTATCCAGTTTTCTCTTTCCTGGGATATTTAGGGTGTAACGAAGTGGAGGTTCTTGTCAACAGAGCAGCCCTAAACTTTGGGGTGCCTGTGTCTTGCTGATTTTTAGTTTTCCCAATTTATACGCCCATGAGTGGAAGTGCCCTATGCTCTCTAAGCTGAGTTTTTTCGATGTTTCAGGACACACCGTACACTTCTCCAGAGTGGCTGTTGGCAATTTACATCCCGCCCATCAGCGTAGCAGGGCTCCCGTTTCTCCATGGCCTGTCCTGCATTTCTGGTTTTGACACTTTATTCAGCATGGCCCTTTTGACCGATGGGAAGCGAGACTTCTTTGTAGCGCTGATTTGCCTTTCCAGGTTGCTTGGTTGGCCAAAAAGGGCGTATGCGTTTTTTCCTGAATATATTCAGGCAAAAACGCATACGCCCTTTTTGGCCAAGGGCATCATTGTCGAGGTTTTGCCGCTTTTCCCGTGCTTTAAAGGCGATTTGAATCTACCTCCTGAAATCTGTTTCCTGCAATTCTGCCGTGCTTTCAAATCCTCTTCGTTGCCTTCCCTCAATATATTTGAGGACGAGAGTTATCATTTATAACTCTGCAGGTTTGTGAATTGCAGTGCCCCTGAGCTCCATTTTTCAACTCGCTTTCTTGGGAGCTGGCCGCAAAAGCGCAGGATTGCTTCAGGCCCTATTTTGGTCCCGGCCGGCAGGCTTTGCCTGTGGTTAATTCTTCTTCCTGATGGGAAAATAGAGTGACCTGTGCCTGTCCCAACACCTAGAGCTAGTGTCTCATTGGTTCCCCCTCTTCCCGTTCATCCTCAGGACAAATTGCAACCTGTATGGAACAGGAGGTTAAAGGTGCTGATTCTCCAAGGAGGGAGATTGCTAGTAAAGCGGCTGGAATGGCGAACCCGAGCACAAGGAGATGAGAAATGAGGTGCGTTTTAGAAACCTTTCCCGATCACACGGTGCACCATCTTCTGGGTTTCTCATGCATGTTTTCGAAGTAGGAAGATGCCCTTGAACCTGGAGATTTGGGACCCATGGGATGGGAACCACGCAGTATTACTTTAAAGGGTCTGCGTTTGCTCACCCAACCTCACCAAACCTCTTAGCCCCAAGAGTGTCCACCCTTATGTCTCAATCAGCTGTGGGTCTAGATATGGTCAATCCAGGTGGCATCACAGCCCCTGAACGAATTTTGTAACAATTTCTCTCTCTTTCACTGTCTTTGTTTCACGGGTTTTTAAAAGTGATTGATTTTTATAAAGGGGTTTAGCTGCTTTTCACTGCTGTGTTTATGCCGCTTTACACCCTCTTGACTCACTTACAGAGAGATATCAATACATAGGTTTTAAGATTCTTACTAGTCAGATATATTCTTGGGCGGTGAATAGGGGGTGTTGAGTCCAGTTCACTGAGCAAGGAGTAGGTCGTGTCTATTACATATTGGGTTTATGGAACGGTCTCTGAGCTAATTTGAAACCCTTCTTTTATGCATCACCCCACCTCACCTTTCCCGTTAAGCAGCCATAGTGTGTTTTCTAAACGTGTGACTCTGTTCTGTTTTGTAATTCAGTTCAAGGGTCGCGGTTTTTACATTCCCTCTATAAGTGATATCTTATGATAAGTGTCTTTTTCTGTGTGACTTATTTCACTTAGAATCGTCGTACCTAAATCCACTCATCATGCTACTACCAGCCTTATGACGTTGATTTCATGGCTGAGTGATATTCCATTGTACATAAGGACCACAACTTCTTTATCCAGTTTTCTCTTTCCTGGGATATTTAGGGTGTAACGAAGTGGAGGTTCTTGTCCACAGAGCAGCCCTAAACTTTGGGGTGCCTGTGTCTTGCTGATTTTTAGTTTTCCCAATTTATACGCCCATGAGTGGAAGTGCCCTATGCTCTCTAAGCTGAGTTTTTTCGATGTTTCAGGACACACCGTACACTTCTCCAGAGTGGCTGTTGGCAATTTACATCCCGCCCATCAGCGTAGCAGGGCTCCCGTTTCTCCATGGCCTGTCCTGCATTTCTGGTTTTGACACTTTATTCAGCATGGCCCTTTTGACCGATGGGAAGCGAGACTTCTTTGTAGCGCTGATTTGCCTTTCCAGGTTGCTTGGTTGGCCAAAAAGGGCGTATGCGTTTTTTCCTGAATATATTCAGGAAAAAACGCATACGCCCTTTTTGGCCAAGGGCATCATGGTCGAGGTTTTGCCGCTTTTCCCGTGCTATAAAAGCGATTCGAATCTACCTCCTGAAATCTGTTTCCTGCAATTCTGCCTTGCTTTCAAATCCTCTTCGTGGCCTTCCCTCAATATATTTGAGGACGAGAGTTATGATTTATAACTCTGCAGGTTTGTGAATTGCAGTGCCTCTGAGCTCCATTTTTCAACTCGCTTTCTTGGGAGCTGGCTGCAAAAGCGCAGGATTGCTTCAGGCCCTATTCTGGTTCCGGGCGGAAGGCTGAGCCTGTGGTTAATTCTTCTTCCTGATGGGAAAATAGAGTGACCTGTGCCTGTCCCAACACCTAGAGCTAGTGTCTCATTGGTTCCCCCTCTTCCCGTTCATCCTCAGGACAAATTGCAACCTGTACAGAAGAGGAGGTTAAAGGTGCTGATTCTCCAAGGAGGGAGATTGCTAGTAAAGCGGCTGGAATGGCGAACCCGAGCACAAGGAGATGAGAAATGAGGTGCGTTTTAGAAACCTTTCCCGATCACACGGTGCACCATCTTCTGGGTTTCTCATGCATGTTTTCGAAGTAGGAAGATGCCCTTGAACCTGGAGATTTGGGACCCATGGGATGGGAACCACGCAGTATTACTTTAAAGGGTCTGCGTTTGCTCACCCAACCTCACCAAACCTCTCAGCCGCAAGAGTGTCCACCCTTATGTCTCTATCAGCTGTGGGTCTAGATATGGTCAATCCAGGTGGCATCACAGCCCCTGAACGAATTTAGTAAGAATTTCTCTCTTTCACTGTCTTTGTTTCACGGGTTTTTAAAAGTGATTGATTTTTATAAAGGGGTTTAGCTGCTTTTCACTGCTGTGTTTATGCCGCTTTACACCCACTTGACTCACTTACAGAGCGATATCAATACATATGTTTTAACATTCTTACTAGTCAGATATATTCTTGGGCGGTGAATAGGGGGTGTTGAGTCCAGTTCACTGAGCAAGGAGTAGGTCGTGTCTATTACATATTGGGTTTATGGAACGGTCTCTGAGCTAATTTGAAACCCTTCTTTTATGCATCACCCCACCTCCCCTTTCCCGTTAAGCAGCCATAGTGTGTTTTCTAAACGTGTGACTCTGTTCTGTTTTGTAATTCAGTTCAAGGGTCGCGGTTTTTACATTCCCTCTATAAGTGATATCTTATGATATGTGTCTTTTTCTGTGTGACTTATTTCACTTAGAATCGTCGTACCTAAATCCACTCATCATGCTGCTACTAGCCTTATGACGTTGATTTCATGGCTTAGTGATATTCCATTGTACATAAGGAACACAACTTCTTTATCCATTTTTCTCTTTACTGGGATATTTAAGGTGTAACGAAGTGGAGGTTCTTGTCCACAGAGCAGCCCTAAACTTTGGGGTGCCTGTGTCTTGCTGATTTTTAGTTTTCCCAATTTATACGCCCATGAGTGGAAGTGCCCTATGCTCTCTAAGCTGAGTTTTTTCGATGTTTCAGGACACACCGTACACTTCTCCAGAGTGGCTGTTGGCAATTTACATCCCGCCCATCAGCGTAGCAAGGCTCCCGTTTCTCCATGGCCTGTCCTGCATTTCTGGTTTTGACACTTTATTCAGCATGGCCCTTTTGACCGATGGGAAGCGAGACTTCTTTGTAGCGCTGATTTGCCTTTCCAGGTTGCTTGGTTGGCCAAAAAGGGCGTATGCGTTTTTTCCTGAATATATTCAGGAAAAAACGCATACGCCCTTTTTGGCCAAGGGCATCATTGTCGAGGTTTTGCCGCTTTTCCCGTGCTTTAAAGGCGATTCGAATCTACCTCCTGAAATCTGTTTCCTGCAGTTGTGCCTTGCTTTCAAATCCTCTTCGTTGTCTTCCGTCAATATATTCGTGGACGAGAGTTATCATTTATAACTCTGCAGGTTTCTGAATTGCAGTGCCCCTGAGCTCCATTTTTAAACTCACTTTCTTGGGAGCTGGCCGCAAAAGCGCAGGATTGCTTCAGGCCCTATTCTGGTTCTGGGCGGAAGGTTGAGCCTGTGGTTAATTCTTCTTCCTGATGGGAAAATAGAGTGACCTGTGCCTGTCCCAACACCTAGAGCTAGTGTCTCATTGGTTCCCCCTCTTCCCGTTCATCCTCAGGACAAATTGCAACCTGTACGGAACAGGAGGTTAAAGGTGCTGATTCTCCAAGGAGGGAGATTGCTAGTAAAGCGGCTGGAATGGCGAACCCGAGCACAAGGAGATGAGAAATGAGGTGCGTTTTAGAAACCTTTCCCGATCTCACGGTGTACCATCTTCTGGGTTTCTCATGCATGTTTTCGAAGTAGGAAGAGGCCCTTGAACCTGGAGATTTGGGACCCATGGGATGGGAACCACGCAGTATTACTTTAAAGGGTCTGCGTTTGCTCACCCAACCTCACCAAACCTCTCAGGCCCAAGAGTGTCCACCCTTATGTCTCAATCAGCTGTGGGTCTAGATATGGTCAATCCAGGTGGCATCACAGCCCCTGAACGAATTTAGTAAGAATTTCTCTATCTTTCACTGTCTTTGTTTCACGGGTTTTTAAAAGTGATTGATTTTTATAAAGGGGTTTAGCTGCTTTTCACTGCTGTGTTTATGCCGCTTTACACCCACTTGACTCACTTACAGAGAGATATCAATACATAGGTTTTAACATTCTTACTAGTCAGATATATTCTTGGGCGTTGAATAGGGGGTGTTGAGTCCAGTTCACTGAGCAAGGAGTAGGTCGTGTCTATTACATATTGGGTTTATGGAACGGTCTCTGAGCTAATTTGAAACCCTTCTTTTATGCATCACCCCACCTCCCCTTTCCCTTTAAGCAGCCATAGTGTGTTTTCTAAACGTGTGACTGTGTTTTGTTTTGTAATTCAGTTCAAGGGTCGCGGTTTTTACATTCCCTCTATAAGTGATATCTTATGATAAGTGTCTTTTTCTGTGTGACTTATTTCACTTAGAATCGTCGTACCTAAATCCACTCATCATGCTGCTACCAGCCTTATGACGTTGATTTCATGGCTGAGTGATATTCCATTGTACATAAGGACCACAACTTCTTTATCCAGTTTTCTCTTTCCTGGGATATTTAGGGTGTAACGAAGTGGAGGTTCTTGTCCACAGAGCAGCCCTAAACTTTGGGGTGCCTGTGTCTTGCTGATTTTTAGTTTTCCCAATTTATACGCCCATGAGTGGAAGTGCCCTATGCTCTCTAAGCTGAGTTTTTTCGATGTTTCAGGACACACCGTACACTTCTCCAGAGTGGCTGTTGGCAATTTACATCCCGCCCATCAGCGTAGCAGGGCTCCCGTTTCTCCATGGCCTGTCCTGCATTTCTGGTTTTGACACTTTATTCAGCATGGCCCTTTTGACCGATGGGAAGCGAGACTTCTTTGTAGCGCTGATTTGCCTTTCCAGGTTGCTTGGTTGGCCAAAAAGGGCGTATGCGTTTTTTCCTGAATATATTCAGGAAAAAACGCATACGCCCTTTTTGGCCAAGGGCATCATGGTCGAGGTTTTGCCGCTTTTCCCGTGCTATAAAAGCGATTCGAATCTACCTCCTGAAATCTGTTTCCTGCAATTCTGCCTTGCTTTCAAATCCTCTTCGTGGCCTTCCCTCAATATATTTGAGGACGAGAGTTATCATTTATAACTCTGCAGGTTTGTGAATTGCAGTGCCCCTGAGCTCCATTTTTCAACTCGCTTTCTTGGGAGCTGGCCGCAAAAGCGCAGGATTGCTTCAGGCCCTATTCTGGTTCTGGGCGGAAGGCTGAGCCTGTGGTTAATTCTTCTTCCTGATGGGAAAATAGAGTGACCTGTGCCTGTCCCAACACCTAGAGCTAGTGTCTCATTGGTTCCCCCTCTTCCCGTTCATCCTCAGGACAAATTGCAACCTGTACGGAACAGGAGGTTAAAGGTGCTGATTCTCCAAGGAGGGAGATTGCTAGTAAAGCGGCTGGAATGGCGAACCCGAGCACAAGGAGATGAGAAATGAGGTGCGTTTTAGAAACCTTTCCCGATCACACGGTGCACCATCTTCTGGGTTTCTCATGCATGTTTTCGAAGTAGGAAGATGCCCTTGAACCTGGAGATTTGGGACCCATGGGATGGGAACCACGCAGTATTACTTTAAAGGGTCTGCGTTTGCTCACCCAACCTCACCAAACCTCTCAGCCGCAAGAGTGTCCACCCTTATGTCTCTATCAGCTGTGGGTCTAGATATGGTCAATCCAGGTGGCATCACAGCCCCTGAACGAATTTAGTAAGAATTTCTCTATCTTTCACTGTCTTTGTTTCACGGGTTTTTAAAAGTGATTGATTTTTATAAAGGGGTTTAGCTGCTTTTCACTGCTGTGTTTATGCCGCTTTACACCCACTTGACTCACTTACAGAGAGATATCAATACATAGGTTTTAAGATTCTTACTAGTCAGATATATTCTTGGGCGGTGAATAGGGGGTGTTGAGTCCAGTTCACTGAGCAAGGAGTAGGTCGTGTCTATTACATATTGGGTTTATGGAACGGTCTCTGAGCTAATTTGAAACCCTTCTTTTATGCATCACCCCACCTCACCTTTCCCGTTAAGCAGCCATAGTGTGTTTTCTAAACGTGTGACTCTGTTCTGTTTTGTAATTCAGTTCAAGGGTAGCGGTTTTTACATTCCCTCTATAAGTGATATCTTATGATAAGTGTCTTTTTCTGTGTGACTTATTTCACTTAGAATCGTCGTACCTAAATCCACTCATCATGCTGCTACCAGCCTTATGACGTTGATTTCATGGCTGAGTGATATTCCATTGTACATAAGGACCACAACTTCTTTATCCAGTTTTCTCTTTCCTGGGATATTTAGGGTGTAACGAAGTGGAGGTTCTTGTCAACAGAGCAGCCCTAAACTTTGGGGTGCCTGTGTCTTGCTGATTTTTAGTTTTCCTAATTTATACGCCCATGAGTGGAAGTGCCCTATGCTCTCTAAGCTGAGTTTTCTCGATGTTTCAGGACACACCGTACACTTCTCCAGAGTGGCTGTTGGCAATTTACATCCCGCCCATCAATGTAGCAGGGCTCCCGTTTCTCCATGGCCTGTCCTGCATTTCTGGTTTTGACACTTTATTCAGCATGGCCCTTTTGACCGATTGGAAGCGAGACTTCTTTGTAGCGCTGATTTGCCTTTCCAGGTTGCTTGGTTGGCCAAAAAGGGCGTATGCGTTTTTTCCTGAATATATTCAGGAAAAAACGCATACGCCCTTTTTGGCCAAGGGCATCATGGTCGAGGTTTTGCCGCTTTTCCCTTGCTATAAAAGCGATTCGAATCTATCTCCTGAAATCTGTTTCCTGCAATTCTGCCTTGCTTTCAAATCCTCTTCGTGGCCTTCCCTCAATATATTTGAGGACGAGAGTTATGATTTATAACTCTGCAGGTTTGTGAATTGCAGTGCCCCTGAGCTCCATTTTTCAACTCGCTTTCTTGGGAGCTGGCCGCAAAAGCGCAGGATTGCTTCAGGCCCTATTCTGGTTCCGGGCGGAAGGCTGAGCCTGTGGTTAATTCTTCTTCCTGATGGGAAAATAGAGTGACCTGTGCCTGTCCCAACACCTAGAGCTAGTGTCTCATTGGTTCCCCCTCTTCCCGTTCATCCTCAGGACAAATTGCAACCTGTACGGAACAGGAGGTTAAAGGTGCTGATTCTCCAAGGAGGGAGATTGCTAGTAAAGCGGCTGGAATGGCGAACCCGAGCACAAGGAGATGAGAAATGAGGTGCGTTTTAGAAACCTTTCCCGATCACACGGTGCACCATCTTCTGGGTTTCTCATGCATGTTTTCGAAGTAGGAAGATGCCCTTGAACCTGGAGATTTGGGACCCATGGGATGGGAACCACGCAGTATTACTTTAAAGGGTCTGCGTTTGCTCACCCAACCTCACCAAACCTCTCAGCCGCAAGAGTGTCCACCCTTATGTCTCTATCAGCTGTGGGTCTAGATATGGTCAATCCAGGTGGCATCACAGCCCCTGAACGAATTTAGTAAGAATTTCTCTATCTTTCACTGTCTTTGTTTCACGGGTTTTTAAAAGTGATTGATTTTTATAAAGGGGTTTAGCTGCTTTTCACTGCTGTGTTTATGCCGCTTTACACCCACTTGACTCACTTACAGAGCGATATCAATACATAGGTTTTAACATTCTTACTAGTCAGATATATTCTTGGGCGGTGAATAGGGGGTGTTGAGTCCAGTTCACTGAGCAAGGAGTAGGTCGTGTCTATTACATATTGGGTTTATGGAACGGTCTCTGAGCTAATTTGAAACCCTTCTTTTATGCATCACCCCACCTCACCTTTCCCGTTAAGCAGCCATAGTGTGTTTTCTAAACGTGTGACTCTGTTCTGTTTTGTAATTCAGTTCAAGGGTCGCGGTTTTTACATTCCCTCTATAAGTGATATCTTATGATAAGTGTCTTTTTCTGTGTGACTTATTTCACTTAGAATCGTCGTACCTAAATCCACTCATCATGCTGCTACTACCCTTATGACGTTGATTTCATGGCTGAGTGATATTCCATTGTACATAAGGACCACAACTTCTTTATCCATTTTTCTCTTTCCTGGGATATTTAGGGTGTAACGAAGTGGAGGTTCTTGTCCACAGAGCAGCCCTAAACTTTGGGGTGCCTGTGTCTTGCTGATTTTTAGTTTTCCCAATTTATACGCCCATGAGTGGAAGTGCCCTATGCTCTCTAAGCTGAGTTTTTTCGATGTTTCAGGACACACCGTACACTTCTCCAGAGTGGTTGTTGGCAATTTACATCCCGCCCATCAGCGTAGCAAGGCTCCCGTTTCTCCATGGCCTGTCCTGCATTTCTGGTTTTGACACTTTATTCAGCATGGCCCTTTTGACCGATGGGAAGCGAGACTTCTTTGTAGCGCTGATTTGCCTTTCCAGGTTGCTTGGTTGGCCAAAAAGGGCGTATGCGTTTTTGCCTGAATATATTCAGGAAAAAACGCATACGCCCTTTTTGGCCAAGGGCATCATTGTCGAGGTTTTGCCGCTTTTCCCGTGCTTTAAAGGCGATTTGAATCTACCTCCTGCAATCTGTTTCCTGCAATTCTGCCGTGCTTTCAAATCCTCTTCGTTGCCTTCCCTCAATATATTTGAGGACGAGAGTTATCATTTATAACTCTGCAGGTTTGTGAATTGCAGTGCCCCTGAGCTCCATTTTTCAACTCGCTTTCTTGGGAGCTGGCCGCAAAAGCGCAGGATTGCTTCAGGCCCTATTTTGGTCCCGGGCGGCAGGCTGAGCCTGTGGTTAATTCTTCTTCCTGATGGGAAAATAGAGTGACCTGTGCCTGTCCCAACACCTAGAGCTAGTGTCTCATTGGTTCCCCCTCTTCCGGTTCATCCTCAATTCAAATTGCAACCGGTACGGAACAGGAGGTTAAAGGTGCTGATTCTCCAAGGAGGGAGATTGCTAGTAAAGCGGCTGGAATGGCGAACCCGAGCACAAGGAGATGAGAAATGAGGTGCGTTTTAGAAACCTTTCCCGATCTCACGGTGTACCATCTTCTGGGTTTCTCATGCATGTTTTCGAAGTAGGAAGATGCCCTTGAACCTGGAGATTTGGGACCCATGGGATGGGAACCACGCAGTATTACTTTAAAGGGTCTGCGTTTGCTCACCCAACCTCACCAAACCTCTCAGGCCCAAGAGTGTCCACCCTTATGTCTCAATCAGCTGTGGGTCTAGATATGGTCAATCCAGGTGGCATCACAGCCCCTGAACGAATTTAGTAAGAATTTCTCTCTTTCACTGTCTTTGTTTCACGGGTTTTTAAAAGTGATTGATTTTTATAAAGGGGTTTAGCTGCTTTTCACTGCTGTGTTTATGCCGCTTTACACCCACTTGACTCACTTACAGAGCGATATCAATACATAGGTTTTAACATTCTTACTAGTCAGATATATTCTTGGGCGGTGAATAGGGGGTGTTGAGTCCAGTTCACTGAGCAAGGAGTAGGTCGTGTCTATTACATATTGGGTTTATGGAACGGTCTCTGAGCTAATTTGAAACCCTTCTTTTATGCATCACCCTACCTCCCCGTTCCCGTTAAGCAGCCATAGTGTGTTTTCTAAACGTGTGACTCTGTTCTGTTTTGTAATTCAGTTCAAGGGTCGCGGTTTTTACATTCCCTCTATAAGTGATATCTTATGATAAGTGTCTTTTTCTGTGTGACTTATTTCACTTAGAATCGTCGTACCTAAATCCACTCATCATGCTGCTACCAGCCTTATGACGTTGATTTCATGGCTGAGTGATATTCCATTGTACATAAGGACCACAACTTCTTTATCCAGTTTTCTCTTTCCTGGGATATTTAGGGTGTAACGAAGTGGAGGTTCTTGTCCACAGAGCAGCCCTAAACTTTGGGGTGCCTGTGTCTTGCTGATTTTTAGTTTTCCCAATTTATACGCCCATGAGTGGAAGTGCCCTATGCTCTCTAAGCTGAGTTTTTTCGATGTTTCAGGACACACCGTACACTTCTCCAGAGTGGCTGTTGGCAATTTACATCCCGCCCATCAGCGTAGCAGGGCTCCCGTTTCTCCATGGCCTGTCCTGCATTTCTGGTTTTGACACTTTATTCAGCATGGCCCTTTTGACCGATGGGAAGCGAGACTTCTTTGTAGCGCTGATTTGCCTTTCCAGGTTGCTTGGTTGGCCAAAAAGGGCGTATGCGTTTTTTCCTGAATATATTCAGGCAAAAACGCATACGCCCTTTTTGGCCAAGGGCATCATTGTCGAGGTTTTGCCGCTTTTCCCGTGCTTTAAAGGCGATTTGAATCTACCTCCTGAAATCTGTTTCCTGCAATTCTGCCGTGCTTTCAAATCCTCTTCGTTGCCTTCCCTCAATATATTTGAGGACGAGAGTTATCATTTATAACTCTGCAGGTTTGTGAATTGCAGTGCCCCTGAGCTCCATTTTTCAACTCGCTTTCTTGGGAGCTGGCCGCAAAAGCGCAGGATTGCTTCAGGCCCTATTTTGGTCCCGGGCGGCAGGCTTTGCCTGTGGTTAATTCTTCTTCCTGATGGGAAAATAGAGTGACCTGTGCCTGTCCCAACACCTAGAGCTAGTGTCTCATTGGTTCCCCCTCTTCCCGTTCATCCTCAGGACAAATTGCAACCTGTATGGAACAGGAGGTTAAAGGTGCTGATTCTCCAAGGAGGGAGATTGCTAGTAAAGCGGCTGGAATGGCGAACCCGAGCACAAGGAGATGAGAAATGAGGTGCGTTTTAGAAACCTTTCCCGATCACACGGTGCACCATCTTCTGGGTTTCTCATGCATGTTTTCGAAGTAGGAAGATGCCCTTGAACCTGGAGATTTGGGACCCATGGGATGGGAACCACGCAGTATTACTTTAAAGGGTCTGCGTTTGCTCACCCAACCTCACCAAACCTCTTAGCCCCAAGAGTGTCCACCCTTATGTCTCAATCAGCTGTGGGTCTAGATATGGTCAATCCAGGTGGCATCACAGCCCCTGAACGAATTTTGTAAGAATTTCTCTCTCTTTCACTGTCTTTGTTTCACGGGTTTCTAAAAGTGATTGATTTTTATAAAGGGGTTTAGCTGCTTTTCACTGCTGTGTTTATGCCGCTTTACACCCTCTTGACTCACTTACAGAGAGATATCAATACATAGGTTTTAAGATTCTTACTAGTCAGATATATTCTTGGGCGGTGAATAGGGGGTGTTGAGTCCAGTTCACTGAGCAAGGAGTAGGTCGTGTCTATTACATATTGGGTTTATGGAACGGTCTCTGAGCTAATTTGAAACCCTTCTTTTATGCATCACCCCACCTCACCTTTCCCGTTAAGCAGCCATAGTGTGTTTTCTAAACGTGTGACTCTGTTCTGTTTTGTAATTCAGTTCAAGGGTAGCGGTTTTTACATTCCCTCTATAAGTGATATCTTATGATAAGTGTCTTTTTCTGTGTGACTTATTTCACTTAGAATCGTCGTACCTAAATCCACTCATCATGCTACTACCAGCCTTATGACGTTGATTTCATGGCTGAGTGATATTCCATTGTACATAAGGACCACAACTTCTTTATCCAGTTTTCTCTTTCCTGGGATATTTAGGGTGTAACGAAGTGGAGGTTCTTGTCCACAGAGCAGCCCTAAACTTTGGGGTGCCTGTGTCTTGCTGATTTTTAGTTTTCCCAATTTATACGCCCATGAGTGGAAGTGCCCTATGCTCTCTAAGCTGAGTTTTTTCGATGTTTCAGGACACACCGTACACTTCTCCAGAGTGGCTGTTGGCAATTTACATCCCGCCCATCAGCGTAGCAGGGCTCCCGTTTCTCCATGGCCTGTCCTGCATTGCTGGTTTTGACACTTTATTCAGCATGGCCCTTTTGACCGATGGGAAGCGAGACTTCTTTGTAGCGCTGATTTGCCTTTCCAGGTTGCTTGGTTGGCCAAAAAGGGCGTATGCGTTTTTTCCTGAATATATTCAGGAAAAAACGCATACGCCCTTTTTGGCCAAGGGCATCATGGTCGAGGTTTTGCCGCTTTTCCCGTGCTATAAAAGCGATTCGAATCTACCTCCTGAAATCTGTTTCCTGCAATTCTGCCTTGCTTTGAAATCCTCTTCGTGGCCTTCCCTCAATATATTTGAGGACGAGAGTTATGATTTATAACTCTGCAGGTTTGTGAATTGCAGTGCCCCTGAGCTCCATTTTTCAACTCGCTTTCTTGGGAGCTGGCTGCAAAAGCGCAGGATTGCTTCAGGCCCTATTCTGGTTCCGGGCGGAAGGCTGAGCCTGTGGTTAATTCTTCTTCCTGATGGGAAAATAGAGTGACCTGTGCCTGTCCCAACACCTAGAGCTAGTGTCTCATTGGTTCCCCCTCTTCCCGTTCATCCTCAGGACAAATTGCAACCTGTACGGAAGAGGAGGTTAAAGGTGCTGATTCTCCAAGGAGGGAGATTGCTAGTAAAGCGGCTGGAATGGCGAACCCGAGCACAAGGAGATGAGAAATGAGGTGCGTTTTAGAAACCTTTCCCGATCACACGGTGCACCATCTTCTGGGTTTCTCATGCATGTTTTCGAAGTAGGAAGATGCCCTTGAACCTGGAGATTTGGGACCCATGGGATGGGAACCACGCAGTATTACTTTAAAGGGTCTGCGTTTGCTCACCCAACCTCACCAAACCTCTCAGCCGCAAGAGTGTCCACCCTTATGTCTCTATCAGCTGTGGGTCTAGATATGGTCAATCCAGGTGGCATCACAGCCCCTGAACGAATTTAGTAAGAATTTCTCTCTTTCACTGTCTTTGTTTCACGGGTTTTTAAAAGTGATTGATTTTTATAAAGGGGTTTAGCTGCTTTTCACTGCTGTGTTTATGCCGCTTTACACCCACTTGACTCACTTACAGAGCGATATCAATACATAGGTTTTAACATTCTTACTAGTCAGATATATTCTTGGGCGGTGAATAGGGGGTGTTGAGTCCAGTTCACTGAGCAAGGAGTAGGTCGTGTCTATTACATATTGGGTTTATGGAACGGTCTCTGAGCTAATTTGAAACCCTTCTTTTATGCATCACCCCACCTCCCCTTTCCCGTTAAGCAGCCATAGTGTGTTTTCTAAACGTGTGACTCTGTTCTGTTTTGTAATTCAGTTCAAGGGTCGCGGTTTTTACATTCCCTCTATAAGTGATATCTTATGATATGTGTCTTTTTCTGTGTGACTTATTTCACTTAGAATCGTCGTACCTAAATCCACTCATCATGCTGCTACTAGCCTTATGACGTTGATTTCATGGCTTAGTGATATTCCATTGTACATAAGGAACACAACTTCTTTATCCATTTTTCTCTTTACTGGGATATTTAAGGTGTAACGAAGTGGAGGTTCTTGTCAACAGAGCAGCCCTAAACTTTGGGGTGCCTGTGTCTTGCTGATTTGTAGTTTTCCCAATTTATACGCCCATGAGTGGAAGTGCCCTATGCTCTCTAAGCTGAGTTTTTTCGATGTTTCAGGACACACCGTACACTTCTCCAGAGTGGCTGTTGGCAATTTACATCCCGCCCATCAGCGTAGCAAGGCTCCCGTTTCTCCATGGCCTGTCCTGCATTTCTGGTTTTGACACTTTATTCAGCATGGCCCTTTTGACCGATGGGAAGCGAGACTTCTTTGCAGCGCTGATTTGCCTTTCCAGGTTGCTTGGTTGGCCAAAAAGGGCGTATGCGTTTTTTCCTGAATATATTCAGGAAAAAACGCATACGCCCTTTTTGGCCAAGGGCATCATGGTCGAGGTTTTGCCGCTTTTCCCGTGCTTTAAAGGCGATTCGAATCTACCTCCTGAAATCTGTTTCCTGCAATTCTGCCTTGCTTTCAAATCCTCTTCGTTGTCTTCCATCAATATATTTGATGACGAGAGTTATGATTTATAACTCTGCAGGTTTGTGAATTGCAGTGCCCCTGAGCTCCATTTTTCAACTCGCTTTCTTGGGAGCTGGCCGCAAAAGCGCAGGATTGCTTCAGGCCCTATTCTGGTTCCGGGCGGAAGGCTGAGCCTGTGGTTAATTCTTCTTCCTGATGGGAAAATAGAGTAACCTGTGCCTGTCCCAACACCTAGAGCTAGTGTCTCATTGGTTCCCCCTCTTCCCGTTCATCCTCAGGACAAATTGCAACCTGTATGGAACAGGAGGTTAAAGGTGCTGATTCTCCAAGGAGGGAGATTGCTAGTAAAGCGGCTGGAATGGCGAACCCGAGCACAAGGAGATGAGAAATGAGGTGCGTTTTAGAAACCTTTCCCGATCACACGGTGCACCATCTTCTGGGTTTCTCATGCATGTTTTCGAAGTAGGAAGATGCCCTTGAACCTGGAGATTTGGGACCCATGGGATGGGAACCACGCAGTATTACTTTAAAGGGTCTGCGTTTGCTCACCCAGCCTCACCAAACCTCTCAGCCCCAAGAGTGTCCACCCTTATGTCTCAATCAGCTGTGGGTCTAGATATGGTCAATCCAGGTGGCATCACAGCCCCTGAACGAATTTTGTAAGAATTTCTCTCTCTTTCACTGTCTTTGTTTCACGGGTTTTTAAAAGTGATTGATTTTTATAAAGGGGTTTAGCTGCTTTTCACTGCTGTGTTTATGCCGCTTTACACCCTCTTGACACTTACAGAGAGATATCAATACATAGGTTTTAAGATTCTTACTAGTCAGATATATTCTTGGGCGGTGAATAGGGGGTGTTGAGTCCAGTTCACTGAGCAAGGAGTAGGTCGTGTGTATTACATATTGGGTTTATGGAACGGTCTCTGAGCTAATTTGAAACCCTTCTTTTATGCATCACCCCACCTCCCCTTTCCCGTTAAGCAGCCATAGTGTGTTTTCTAAACGTGTGACTCTGTTCTGTTTTGTAATTCAGTTCAAGAGTAGCGGTTTTTACATTCCCTCTATAAGTGATATCTTATGATAAGTGTCTTTTTCTGTGTGACTTATTTCACTTAGAATCGTCGTACCTAAATCCACTCATCATGCTACTACCAGCCTTATGACGTTGATTTCATGGCTGAGTGATATTCCATTGTACATAAGGACCACAACTTCTTTATCCAGTTTTCTCTTTCCTGGGATATTTAGGGTGTAACGAAGTGGAGGTTCTTGTCCACAGAGCAGCCCTAAACTTTGGGGTGCCTGTGTCTTGCTGATTTGTAGTTTTCCCAATTTATACGCCCATGAGTGGAAGTGCCCTATGCTCTCTAAGCTGAGTTTTTTCGATGTTTCAGGACACACCGTACACTTCTCCAGAGTGGCTGTTGGCAATTTACATCCCGCCCATCAGCGTAGCAGGCCTCCCGTTTCTCCATGGCCTGTCCTGCATTTCTGGTTTTGACACTTTATTCAGCATGGCCCTTTTGACCGATGGGAAGCGAGACTTCTTTGTAGCGCTGATTTGCCTTTCCAGGTTGCTTGGTTGGCCAAAAAGGGCGTATGCGTTTTTTCCTGAATATATTCAGGAAAAAACGCATACGCCCTTTTTGGCCAAGGGCATCATGGTCGAGGTTTTGCCGCTTTTCCCGTGCTATAAAAGCGATTCGAATCTACCTCCTGAAATCTGTTTCCTGCAATTCTGCCTTGCTTTCAAATCCTCTTCGTGGCCTTCCCTCAATATATTTGAGGACGAGAGTTATGATTTATAACTCTGCAGGTTTGTGAATTGCAGTGCCCCTGAGCTCCATTTTTCAACTCGCTTTCTTGGGAGCTGGCCGCAAAAGCGCAGGATTGCTTCAGGCCCTATTCTGGTTCCGGGCGGAAGGCTGAGCCTGTGGTTAATTCTTCTTCCTGATGGGAAAATAGAGTGACCTGTGCCTGTCCCAACACCTAGAGCTAGTGTCTCATTGGTTCCCCCTCTTCCCGTTCATCCTCAGGACAAATTGCAACCTGTACGGAACAGGAGGTTAAAGGTGCTGATTCTCCAAGGAGGGAGATTGCTAGTAAAGCGGCTGGAATGGCGAACCCGAGCACAAGGAGATGAGAAATGAGGTGCGTTTTAGAAACCTTTCCCGATCACACGGTGCACCATCTTCTGGGTTTCTCATGCATGTTTTCGAAGTAGGAAGATGCCCTTGAACCTGGAGATTTGGGACCCATGGGATGGGAACCACGCAGTATTACTTTAAAGGGTCTGCGTTTGCTCACCCAACCTCACCAAACCTCTCAGCCGCAAGAGTGTCCACCCTTATGTCTCTATCAGCTGTGGGTCTAGATATGGTCAATCCAGGTGGCATCACAGCCCCTGAACGAATTTAGTAAGAATTTCTCTCTTTCACTGTCTTTGTTTCACGGGTTTTTAAAAGTGATTGATTTTTATAAAGGGGTTTAGCTGCTTTTCACTGCTGTGTTTATGCCGCTTTACACCCACTTGACTCACTTACAGAGCGATATCAATACATAGGTTTTAACATTCTTACTAGTCAGATATATTCTTGGGCGGTGAATAGGGGGTGTTGAGTCCAGTTCACTGAGCAAGGAGTAGGTCGTGTCTATTACATATTGGGTTTATGGAACGGTCTCTGAGCTAATTTGAAACCCTTCTTTTATGCATCACCCTACCTCCCCGTTCCCGTTAAGCAGCCATAGTGTGTTTTCTAAACGTGTGACTCTGTTCTGTTTTGTAATTCAGTTCAAAGGTCGCGGTTTTTACATTCCCTCTATAAGTGATATCTTATGATAAGTGTCTTTTTCTGTGTGACTTATTTCACTTAGAATCGTCGTACCTAAATCCACTCATCATGCTGCTATCAGCCTTATGACGTTGATTTCATGGCTGAGTGATATTCCATTGTACATAAGGACCACAACTTCTTTATCCAGTTTTCTCTTTCCTGGGATATTTAGGGTGTAACGAAGTGGAGGTTCTTGTCCACAGAGCAGCCCTAAACTTTGGGGTGCCTGTGTCTTGCTGATTTTTAGTTTTCCCAATTTATACGCCCATGAGTGGAAGTGCCCTATGCTCTCTAAGCTGAGTTTTTTCGATGTTTCAGGACACACCGTACACTTCTCCAGAGTGGCTGTTGGCAATTTACATCCCGCCCATCAGCGTAGCAGGGCTCCCGTTTCTCCATGGCCTGTCCTGCATTTCTGGTTTTGACACTTTATTCAGCATGGCCCTTTTGACCGATGGGAAGCGAGACTTCTTTGTAGCGCTGATTTGCCTTTCCAGGTTGCTTGGTTGGCCAAAAAGGGCGTATGCGTTTTTTCCTGAATATATTCAGGAAAAAACGCATACGCCCTTTTTGGCCAAGGGCATCATGGTCGAGGTTTTGCCGCTTTTCCCGTGCTATAAAAGCGATTCGAATCTACCTCCTGAAATCTGTTTCCTGCAATTCTGCCTTGCTTTCAAATCCTCTTCGTGGCCTTCCCTCAATATATTTGAGGACGAGAGTTATGATTTATAACTCTGCAGGTTTGTGAATTGCAGTGCCCCTGAGCTCCATTTTTCAACTCGCTTTCTTTGGAGCTGGCCGCAAAAGCGCAGGATTGCTTCAGGCCCTATTCTGGTTCCGGGCGGAAGGCTGAGCCTGTGGTTAATTCTTCTTCCTGATGGGAAAATAGAGTGACCTGTGCCTGTCCCAACACCTAGAGCTAGTGTCTCATTGGTTCCCCCTCTTCCCGTTCATCCTCAGGACAAATTGCAACCTGTACGGAACAGGAGGTTAAAGGTGCTGATTCTCCAAGGAGGGAGATTGCTAGTAAAGCGGCTGGAATGGCGAACCCGAGCACAAGGAGATGAGAAATGAGGTGCGTTTTAGAAACCTTTCCCGATCACACGGTGCACCATCTTCTGGGTTTCTCATGCATGTTTTCGAAGTAGGAAGATGCCCTTGAACCTGGAGATTTGGGACCCATGGGATGGGAACCACGCAGTATTACTTTAAAGGGTCTGCGTTTGCTCACCCAACCTCACCAAACCTCTCAGCCGCAAGAGTGTCCACCCTTATGTCTCAATCAGCTGTGGGTCTAGATATGGTCAATCCAGGTGGCATCACAGCCCCTGAACGAATTTTGTAAGAATTTCTCTCTCTTTCACTGTCTTTGTTTCACGGGTTTTTAAAAGTGATTGATTTTTATAAAGGGGTTTAGCTGCTTTTCACTGCTGTGTTTATGCCGCTTTACACCCTCTTGACTCACTTACAGAGAGATATCAATACATAGGTTTTAAGATTCTTACTAGTCAGATATATTCTTGGGCGGTGAATAGGGGGTGTTGAGTCCAGTTCACTGAGCAAGGAGTAGGTCGTGTCTATTACATATTGGGTTTATGGAACGGTCTCTGAGCTAATTTGAAACCCTTCTTTTATGCATCACCCCACCTCACCTTTCCCGTTAAGCAGCCATAGTGTGTTTTCTAAACGTGTGACTCTGTTCTGTTTTGTAATTCAGTTCAAGGGTAGCGGTTTTTACATTCCCTCTATAAGTGATATCTTATGATAAGTGTCTTTTTCTGTGTGACTTATTTCACTTAGAATCGTCGTACCTAAATCCACTCATCATGCTACTACCAGCCTTATGACGTTGATTTCATGGCTGAGTGATATTCCATTGTACATAAGGACCACAACTTCTTTATCCAGTTTTCTCTTTCCTGGGATATTTAGGGTGTAACGAAGTGGAGGTTCTTGTCCACAGAGCAGCCCTAAACTTTGGGGTGCCTGTGTCTTGCTGATTTTTAGTTTTCCCAATTTATACGCCCATGAGTGGAAGTGCCCTATGCTCTCTAAGCTGAGTTTTTTCGATGTTTCAGGACACACCGTACACTTCTCCAGAGTGGCTGTTGGCAATTTACATCCCGCCCATCAGCGTAGCAGGGCTCCCGTTTCTCCATGGCCTGTCCTGCATTTCTGGTTTTGACACTTTATTCAGCATGGCCCTTTTGACCGATGGGAAGCGAGACTTCTTTGTAGCGCTGATTTGCCTTTCCAGGTTGCTTGGTTGGCCAAAAAGGGCGTATGCGTTTTTTCCTGAATATATTCAGGAAAAAACGCATACGCCCTTTTTGGCCAAGGGCATCATGGTCGAGGTTTTGCCGCTTTTCCCGTGCTATAAAAGCGATTCGAATCTACCTCCTGAAATCTGTTTCCTGCAATTCTGCCTTGCTTTCAAATCCTCTTCGTGGCCTTCCCTCAATATATTTGAGGACGAGAGTTATGATTTATAACTCTGCAGGTTTGTGAATTGCAGTGCCCCTGAGCTCCATTTTTCAACTCGCTTTCTTGGGAGCTGGCCGCAAAAGCGCAGGATTGCTTCAGGCCCTATTCTGGTTCCGGGCGGAAGGCTGAGCCTGTGGTTAATTCTTCTTCCTGATGGGAAAATAGAGTGACCTGTGCCTGTCCCAACACCTAGAGCTAGTGTCTCATTGGTTCCCCCTCTTCCCGTTCATCCTCAGGACAAATTGCAACCTGTACGGAACAGGAGGTTAAAGGTGCTGATTCTCCAAGGAGGGAGATTGCTAGTAAAGCGGCTGGAATGGCGAACCCGAGCACAAGGAGATGAGAAATGAGGTGCGTTTTAGAAACCTTTCCCGATCACACGGTGCACCATCTTCTGGGTTTCTCATGCATGTTTTCGAAGTAGGAAGATGCCCTTGAACCTGGAGATTTGGGACCCATGGGATGGGAACCACGCAGTATTACTTTAAAGGGTCTGCGTTTGCTCACCCAACCTCACCAAACCTCTCAGCCGCAAGAGTGTCCACCCTTATGTCTCTATCAGCTGTGGGTCTAGATATGGTCAATCCAGGTGGCATCACAGCCCCTGAACGAATTTAGTAAGAATTTCTCTCTTTCACTGTCTTTGTTTCACGGGTTTTTAAAAGTGATTGATTTTTATAAAGGGGTTTAGCTGCTTTTCACTGCTGTGTTTATGCCGCTTTACACCCACTTGACTCACTTACAGAGCGATATCAATACATAGGTTTTAACATTCTTACTAGTCAGATATATTCTTGGGCGGTGAATAGGGGGTGTTGAGTCCAGTTCACTGAGCAAGGAGTAGGTCGTGTCTATTACATATTGGGTTTATGGAACGGTCTCTGAGCTAATTTGAATCCCTTCTTTTATGCATCACCCTACCTCCCCGTTCCCGTTAAGCAGCAATAGTGTGTTTTCTAAACGTGTGACTCTGTTCTGTTTTGTAATTCAGTTCAAGGGTCGCGGTTTTTACATTCCCTCTATAAGTGATATCTTATGATAAGTGTCTTTTTCTGTGTGACTTATTTCACTTAGAATCGTCGTACCTAAATCCACTCATCATGCTGCTATCAGCCTTATGACGTTGATTTCATGGCTGAGTGATATTCCATTGTACATAAGGACCACAACTTCTTTATCCAGTTTTCTCTTTCCTGGGATATTTAGGGTGTAACGAAGTGGAGGTTCTTGTCCACAGAGCAGCCCTAAACTTTGGGGTGCCTGTGTCTTGCTGATTTTTAGTTTTCCCAATTTATACGCCCATGAGTGGAAGTGCCCTATGCTCTCTAAGCTGAGTTTTTTCGATGTTTCAGGACACACCGTACACTTCTCCAGAGTGGCTGTTGGCAATTTACATCCCGCCCATCAGCGTAGCAGGGCTCCCGTTTCTCCATGGCCTGTCCTGCATTTCTGGTTTTGACACTTTATTCAGCATGGCCCTTTTGACCGATGGGAAGCCAGACTTCTTTGTAGCGCTGATGTGCCTTTCCAGGTTGCTTGGTTGGCCAAAAAGGGCGTATGCGTTTTTTCCTGAATATATTCAGGAAAAAACGCATACGCCCTTTTTGGCCAAGGGCATCATGGTCGAGGTTTTGCCGCTTTTCCCGTGCTATAAAAGCGATTCGAATCTACCTCCTGAAATCTGTTTCCTGCAATTCTGCCTTGCTTTCAAATCCTCTTCGTGGCCTTCCCTCAATATATTTGAGGACGAGAGTTATGATTTATAACTCTGCAGGTTTGTGAATTGCAGTGCCCCTGAGCTCCATTTTTCAACTCGCTTTCTTGGGAGCTGGCCGCAAAAGCGCAGGATTGCTTCAGGCCCTATTCTGGTTCCGGGCGGAAGGCTGAGCCTGTGGTTAATTCTTCTTCCTGATGGGAAAATAGAGTGACCTGTGCCTGTCCCAACACCTAGAGCTAGTGTCTCATTGGTTCCCCCTCTTCCGGTTCATCCTCAATTCAAATTGCAACCGGTACGGAACAGGAGGTTAAAGGTGCTGATTCTCCAAGGAGGGAGATTGCTAGTAAAGCGGCTGGAATGGCGAACCCGAGCACAAGGAGATGAGAAATGAGGTGCGTTTTAGAAACCTTTCCCGATCTCACGGTGTACCATCTTCTGGGTTTCTCATGCATGTTTTCGAAGTAGGAAGATGCCCTTGAACCTGGAGATTTGGGACCCATGGGATGGGAACCACGCAGTATTACTTTAAAGGGTCTGCGTTTGCTCACCCAACCTCACCAAACCTCTCAGGCCCAAGAGTCACCACCCTTATGTCTCAATCAGCTGTGCGTCTAGATATGGTCAATCCAGGTGGCATCACAGCCCCTGAACGAATTTAGTAAGAATTTCTCTATCTTTCACTGTCTTTGTTTCACGGGTTTTTAAAAGTGATTGATTTTTATAAAGGGGTTTAGCTGCTTTTCACTGCTGTGTTTATGCCGCTTTACACCCACTTGACTCACTTACAGAGAGATATCAATACATAGGTTTTAAGATTCTTACTAGTCAGATATATTCTTGATCGTTGAATAGGGGGTGTTGAGTCCAGTTCACTGAGCAAGGAGTAGGTCGTGTCTATTACATATTGGGTTTATGGAACGGTCTCTGAGCTAATTTGAAACCCTTCTTTTATGCATCACCCCACCTCCCCTTTCCCGTTAAGCAGCCATAGTGTGTTTTCTAAACGTGTGACTCTGTTCTGTTTTGTAATTCAGTTCAAGGGTAGCGGTTTTTACATTCCCTCTATAAGTGATATCTTATGATAAGTGTCTTTTTCTGTGTGACTTATTTCACTTAGAATCGTCGTACCTAAATCCACTCATCATGCTACTACCAGCCTTATGACGTTGATTTCATGGCTGAGTGATATTCCATTGTACATAAGGACCACAACTTCTTTATCCAGTTTTCTCTTTCCTGGGATATTTAGGGTGTAACGAAGTGGAGGTTCTTGTCAACAGAGCAGCCCTAAACTTTGGGGTGCCTGTGTCTTGCTGATTTTTAGTTTTCCCAATTTATACGCCCATGAGTGGAAGTGCCCTATGCTCTCTAAGCTGAGTTTTTTCGATGTTTCAGGACACACCGTACACTTCTCCAGAGTGGCTGTTGGCAATTTACATCCCGCCCATCAGCGTAGCAGGGCTCCCGTTTCTCCATGGCCTGTCCTGCATTTCTGGTTTTGACACTTTATTCAGCATGGCCCTTTTGACCGATGGGAAGCGAGACTTCTTTGTAGCGCTGATTTGCCTTTCCAGGTTGCTTGGTTGGCCAAAAAGGGCGTATGCGTTTTTTCCTGAATATATTCAGGAAAAAACGCATACGCCCTTTTTGGCCAAGGGCATCATGGTCGAGGTTTTGCCGCTTTTCCCGTGCTATAAAAGCGATTCGAATCTACCTCCTGAAATCTGTTTCCTGCAATTCTGCCTTGCTTTCAAATCCTCTTCGTGGCCTTCCCTCAATATATTTGAGGACGAGAGTTATGATTTATAACTCTGCAGGTTTGTGAATTGCAGTGCCCCTGAGCTCCATTTTTCAACTCGCTTTCTTGGGAGCTGGCCGCAAAAGCGCAGGATTGCTTCAGGCCCTATTCTGGTTCCGGGCGGAAGGCTGAGCCTGTGGTTAATTCTTCTTCCTGATGGGAAAATAGAGTGACCTGTGCCTGTCCCAACACCTAGAGCTAGTGTCTCATTGGTTCCCCCTCTTCCCGTTCATCCTCAGGACAAATTGCAACCTGTACGGAACAGGAGGTTAAAGGTGCTGATTCTCCAAGGAGGGAGATTGCTAGTAAAGCGGCTGGAATGGCGAACCCGAGCACAAGGAGATGAGAAATGAGGTGCGTTTTAGAAACCTTTCCCGATCACACGGTGCACCATCTTCTGGGTTTCTCATGCATGTTTTCGAAGTAGGAAGATGCCCTTGAACCTGGAGATTTGGGACCCATGGGATGGGAACCACGCAGTATTACTTTAAAGGGTCTGCGTTTGCTCACCCAACCTCACCAAACCTCTCAGCCGCAAGAGTGTCCACCCTTATGTCTCTATCAGCTGTGGGTCTAGATATGGTCAATCCAGGTGGCATCACAGCCCCTGAACGAATTTAGTAAGAATTTCTCTATCTTTCACTGTCTTTGTTTCACGGGTTTTTAAAAGTGATTGATTTTTATAAAGGGGTTTAGCTGCTTTTCACTGCTGTGTTTATGCCGCTTTACACCCACTTGACTCACTTACAGAGCGATATCAATACATAGGTTTTAACATTCTTACTAGTCAGATATATTCTTGGGCGGTGAATAGGGGGTGTTGAGTCCAGTTCACTGAGCAAGGAGTAGGTCGTGTCTATTACATATTGGGTTTATGGAACGGTCTCTGAGCTAATTTGAAACCCTTCTTTTATGCATCACCCCACCTCACCTTTCCCGTTAAGCAGCCATAGTGTGTTTTCTAAACGTGTGACTCTGTTCTGTTTTGTAATTCAGTTCAAGGGTCGCGGTTTTTACATTCCCTCTATAAGTGATATCTTATGATAAGTGTCTTTTTCTGTGTGATTTATTTCACTTAGAATCGTCGTACCTTAATCCACTCATCATGCTGCTACTAGCCTTATGACGTTGATTTCATGGCTGAGTGATATTCCATTGTACATAAGGACCACAACTTCTTTATCCATTTTTCTCTTTCCTGGGATATTTAGGGTGTAACGAAGTGGAGGTTCTTGTCAACAGAGCAGCCCTAAACTTTGGGGTGCCTGTGTCTTGCTGATTTTTAGTTTTCCCAATTTATACGCCCATGAGTGGAAGTGCCCTATGCTCTCTAAGCTGAGTTTTTTCGATGTTTCAGGACACACCGTACACTTCTCCACAGTGGTTGTTGGCAATTTACATCCCGCCCATCAGCGTAGCAAGGCTCCCGTTTCTCCATGGCCTGTCCTGCATTTCTGGTTTTGACACTTTATTCAGCATGGCCCTTTTGACCGATGGGAAGCGAGACTTCTTTGTAGCGCTGATTTGCCTTTCCAGGTTGCTTGGTTGGCCAAAAAGGGCGTATGCGTTTTTTCCTGAATATATTCAGGAAAAAACGCATACGCCCTTTTTGGCCAAGGGCATCATTGTCGAGGTTTTGCCGCGTTTCCCGTGCTTTAAAGGCGATTTGAATCTACCTCCTGAAATCTGTTTCCTGCAATTCTGCCGTGCTTTCAAATCCTCTTCGTTGCCTTCCCTCAATATATTTGAGGACGAGAGTTATCATTTATAACTCTGCAGGTTTGTGAATTGCAGTGCCCCTGAGCTCCATTTTTCAACTCGCTTTCTTGGGAGCTGGCCGCACAAGCGCAGGATTGCTTCAGGCCCTATTTTGGTCCCGGGCGGCAGGCTGAGCCTGTGGTTAATTCTTCTTCCTGATGGGAAAATAGAGTGACCTGTGCCTGTCCCAACACCTAGAGCTAGTGTCTCATTGGTTCCCCCTCTTCCGGTTCATCCTCAATTCAAATTACAACCGGTACGGAACAGGAGGTTAAAGGTGCTGATTCTCCAAGGAGGGAGATTGCTAGTAAAGCGGCTGGAATGGCGAACCCGAGCACAAGGAGATGAGAAATGAGGTGCGTTTTAGAAACCTTTCCCGATCTCACGGTGTACCATCTTCTGGGTTTCTCATGCATGTTTTCGAAGTAGGAAGATGCCCTTGAACCTGGAGATTTGGGACCCATGGGATGGGAACCACGCAGTATTACTTTAAAGGGTCTGCGTTTGCTCACCCAACCTCACCAAACCTCTCAGGCCCAAGAGTGGCCACCTTTATGTCTCAATCAGCTGTGGGTCTAGATATGGTCAATCCAGGTGGCATCACAGCCCCTGAACGAATTTAGTAAGAATTTCTCTATCTTTCACTGTCTTTGTTTCACGGGTTTTTAAAAGTGATTGATTTTTATAAAGAGGTTTAGCTGCTTTTCACTGCTGTGTTTATGCCGCTTTACACCCTCTTGACTCACTTACAGAGAGATATCAATACATAGGTTTTAAGATTCTTACTAGTCAGATATATTCTTGGGCGGTGAATAGGGGGTGTTGAGTCCAGTTCACTGAGCAAGGAGTAGGTCGTGTCTATTACATATTGGGTTTATGGAACGGTCTCTGAGCTAATTTGAAACCCTTCTTTTATGCATCACCCCACCTCACCTTTCCCGTTAAGCAGCCATAGTGTGTTTTCTAAACGTGTGACTCTGTTCTGTTTTGTAATTCAGTTCAAGTGTAGCGGTTTTTACATTCCCTCTATAAGTGATATCTTATGATAAGTGTCTTTTTCTGTGTGACTTATTTCACTTAGAATCGTCGTACCTAAATCCACTCATCATGCTACTACCAGCCTTATGACGTTGATTTCATGGCTGAGTGATATTCCATTGTACATAAGGACCACAACTTCTTTATCCAGTTTTCTCTTTCCTGGGATATTTAGGGTGTAACGAAGTGGAGGTTCTTGTCCACAGAGCAGCCCTAAACTTTGGGGTGCCTGTGTCTTGCTGATTTTTAGTTTTCCCAATTTATACGCCCATGAGTGGAAGTGCCCTATGCTCTCTAAGCTGAGTTTTTTCGATGTTTCAGGACACACCGTACACTTCTCCAGAGTGGCTGTTGGCAATTTACATCCCGCCCATCAGCGTAGCAGGGCTCCCGTTTCTCCATGGCCTGTCCTGCATTTCTGGTTTTGACACTTTATTCAGCATGGCCCTTTTGACCGATGGGAAGCGAGACTTCTTTGTAGCGCTGATTTGCCTTTCCAGGTTGCTTGGTTGGCCAAAAAGGGCGTATGCGTTTTTTCCTGAATATATTCAGGAAAAAACGCATACGCCCTTTTTGGCCAAGGGCATCATGGTCGAGGTTTTGCCGCTTTTCCCGTGCTATAAAAGCGATTCGAATCTACCTCCTGAAATCTGTTTCCTGCAATTCTGCCTTGCTTTCAAATCCTCTTCGTGGCCTTCCCTCAATATATTTGAGGACGAGAGTTATGATTTATAACTCTGCAGGTTTGTGAATTGCAGTGCCCCTGAGCTCCATTTTTCAACTCGCTTTCTTGGGAGCTGGCCGCAAAAGCGCAGGATTGCTTCAGGCCCTATTCTGGTTCCGGGCGGAAGGCTGAGCCTGTGGTTAATTCTTCTTCCTGATGGGAAAATAGAGTGACCTGTGCCTGTCCCAACACCTAGAGCTAGTGTCTCATTGGTTCCCCCTCTTCCCGTTCATCCTCAGGACAAATTGCAACCTGTACGGAACAGGAGGTTAAAGGTGCTGATTCTCCAAGGAGGGAGATTGCTAGTAAAGCGGCTGGAATGGCGAACCCGAGCACAAGGAGATGAGAAATGAGGTGCGTTTTAGAAACCTTTCCCGATCACACGGTGCACCATCTTCTGGGTTTCTCATGCATGTTTTCGAAGTAGGAAGATGCCCTTGAACCTGGAGATTTGGGACCCATGGGATGGGAACCACGCAGTATTACTTTAAAGGGTCTGCGTTTGCTCACCCAACCTCACCAAACCTCTCAGCCGCAAGAGTGTCCACCCTTATGTCTCTATCAGCTGTGGGTCTAGATATGGTCAATCCAGGTGGCATCACAGCCCCTGAACGAATTTAGTAAGAATTTCTCTCTTTCACTGTCTTTGTTTCACGGGTTTTTAAAAGTGATTGATTTTTATAAAGGGGTTTAGCTGCTTTTCACTGCTGTGTTTATGCCGCTTTACACCCACTTGACTCACTTACAGAGCGATATCAATACATAGGTTTTAACATTCTTACTAGTCAGATATATTCTTGGGCGGTGAATAGGGGGTGTTGAGTCCAGTTCACTGAGCAAGGAGTAGGTCGTGTCTATTACATATTGGGTTTATGGAACGGTCTCTGAGCTAATTTGAAACCCTTCTTTTATGCATCACCCTACCTCCCCGTTCCCGTTAAGCAGCCATAGTGTGTTTTCTAAACGTGTGACTCTGTTCTGTTTTGTAATTCAGTTCAAGGGTCGCGGTTTTTACATTCCCTCTATAAGTGATATCTTATGATAAGTGTCTTTTTCTGTGTGACTTATTTCACTTAGAATCGTCGTACCTAAATCCACTCATCATGCTGCTATCAGCCTTATGACGTTGATTTCATGGCTGAGTGATATTCCATTGTACATAAGGACCACAACTTCTTTATCCAGTTTTCTCTTTCCTGGGATATTTAGGGTGTAACGAAGTGGAGGTTCTTGTCCACAGAGCAGCCCTAAACTTTGGGGTGCCTGTGTCTTGCTGATTTTTAGTTTTCCCAATTTATACGCCCATGAGTGGAAGTGCCCTATGCTCTCTAAGCTGAGTTTTTTCGATGTTTCAGGACACACCGTACACTTCTCCAGAGTGGCTGTTGGCAATTTACATCCCGCCCATCAGCGTAGCAGGGCTCCCGTTTCTCCATGGCCTGTCCTGCATTTCTGGTTTTGACACTTTATTCAGCATGGCCCTTTTGACCGATGGGAAGCGAGACTTCTTTGTAGCGCTGATTTGCCTTTCCAGGTTGCTTGGTTGGCCAAAAAGGGCGTATGCGTTTTTTCCTGAATATATTCAGGAAAAAACGCATACGCCCTTTTTGGACAAGGGCATCATGGTCGAGGTTTTGCCGCTTTTCCCGTGCTATAAAAGCGATTCGAATCTACCTCCTGAAATCTGTTTCCTGCAATTCTGCCTTGCTTTCAAATCCTCTTCGTGGCCTTCCCTCAATATATTTGAGGACGAGAGTTATGATTTATAACTCTGCAGGTTTGTGAATTGCAGTGCCCCTGAGCTCCATTTTTCAACTCGCTTTCTTGGGAGCTGGCCGCAAAAGCGCAGGATTGCTTCAGGCCCTATTCTGGTTCCGGGCGGAAGGCTGAGCCTGTGGTTAATTCTTCTTCCTGATGGGAAAATAGAGTGACCTGTGCCTGTCCCAACACCTAGAGCTAGTGTCTCATTGGTTCCCCCTCTTCCCGTTCATCCTCAGGACAAATTGCAACCTGTACGGAACAGGAGGTTAAAGGTGCTGATTCTCCAAGGAGGGAGATTGCTAGTAAAGCGGCTGGAATGGCGAACCCGAGCACAAGGAGATGAGAAATGAGGTGCGTTTTAGAAACCTTTCCCGATCACACGGTGCACCATCTTCTGGGTTTCTCATGCATGTTTTCGAAGTAGGAAGATGCCCTTGAACCTGGAGATTTGGGACCCATGGGATGGGAACCACGCAGTATTACTTTAAAGGGTCTGCGTTTGCTCACCCAACCTCACCAAACCTCTCAGCCGCAAGAGTGTCCACCCTTATGTCTCTATCAGCTGTGGGTCTAGATATGGTCAATCCAGGTGGCATCACAGCCCCTGAACGAATTTAGTAAGAATTTCTCTATCTTTCACTGTCTTTGTTTCACGGGTTTTTAAAAGTGATTGATTTTTATAAAGGGGTTTAGCTGCTTTTCACTGCTGTGTTTATGCTGCTTTACACCCACTTGACTCACTTACAGAGCGATATCAATACATAGGTTTTAACATTCTTACTAGTCAGATATATTCTTGGGCGGTGAATAGGGGGTGTTGAGTCCAGTTCACTGAGCAAGGAGTAGGTCGTGTCTATTACATATTGGGTTTATGGAACGGTCTCTGAGCTAATTTGAAACCCTTCTTTTATGCATCACCCCACCTCACCTTTCCCGTTAAGCAGCCATAGTGTGTTTTCTAAACGTGTGACTCTGTTCTGTTTTGTAATTCAGTTCAAGGGTCGCGGTTTTTACATTCCCTCTATAAGTGATATCTTATGATAAGTGTCTTTTTCTGTGTGACTTATTTCACTTAGAATCGTCGTACCTAAATCCACTCATCATGCTGCTACTAGCCTTATGACGTTGATTTCATGGCTGAGTGATATTCCATTGTACATAAGGACCACAACTTCTTTATCCATTTTTCTCTTTCCTGGGATATTTAGGGTGTAACAAAGTGGAGGTTCTTGTCAACAGAGCAGCCCTAAACTTTGGGGTGCCTGTGTCTTGCTGATTTTTAGTTTTCCCAATTTATACGCCCATGAGTGGAAGTGCCCTATGCTCTCTAAGCTGAGTTTTTTCGATGTTTCAGGACACACCGTACACTTCTCCAGAGTGGTTGTTGGCAATTTACATCCCGCCCATCAGCGTAGCAAGGCTCCCGTTTCTCCATGGCCTGTCCTGCATTTCTGGGTTTGACACGTTATTCAGCATGGCCCTTTTGACCGATGGGAAGCGAGACTTCTTTGTAGCGCTGATTTGCCTTTCCAGGTTGCTTGGTTGGCCAAAAAGGGCGTATGCGTTTTTGCCTGAATATATTCAGGAAAAAACGCATACGCCCTTTTTGGCCAAGGGCATCATTGTCGAGGTTTTGCCGCTTTTCCCGTGCTTTAAAGGCGATTTGAATCTACCTCCTGAAATCTGTTTCCTGCAATTCTGCCTTGCTTTCAAATCCTCTTCATTGCCTTCCCTCAATATATTTGAGGACGAGAGTTATGATTTATAACTCTGCAGGTTTGTGAATTGCAGTGCCCCTGAGCTCCATTTTTCAACTCGCTTTCTTGGGAGCTGGCCGCAAAAGCGCAGGATTGCTTCAGGCCCTATTCTGTTTCCGGGCGGAAGGCTGAGCCTGTGGTTAATTCTTCTTCCTGATGGGAAAATAGAGTGACCTGTGCCTGTCCCAACACCTAGAGCTAGTGTCTCATTGGTTCCCCCTCTTCCGGTTCATCCTCAATTCAAATTGCAACCGGTACGGAACAGGAGGTTAAAGGTGCTGATTCTCCAAGGAGGGAGATTGCTAGTAAAGCGGCTGGAATGGCGAACCCGAGCACAAGGAGATGAGAAATGAGGTGCGTTTTAGAAACCTTTCCCGATCTCACGGTGTACCATCTTCTGGGTTTCTCATGCATGTTTTCGAAGTAGGAAGATGCCCTTGAACCTGGAGATTTGGGACCCATGGGATGGGAACCACGCAGTATTACTTTAAAGGGTCTGCGTTTGCTCACCCAACCTCACCAAACCTCTCAGGCCCAAGAGTCACCACCCTTATGTCTCAATCAGCTGTGGGTCTAGATATGGTCAATCCAGGTGGCATCACAGCCCCTGAACGAATTTAGTAAGAATTTCTCTCTCTTTCACTGTCTTTGTTTCACGGGTTTTTAAAAGTGATTGATTTTTATAAAGGGGTTTAGCTGCTTTTCACTGCTGTGTTTATGCCCCTTTACACCCACTTGACTCACTTACAGAGAGATATCAATACATAGGTTTTAAGATTCTTACTAGTCAGATATATTCTTGGGCGGTGAATACGGGGTTTTGAGTCCAGATCACGGAGCAAGGAGTAGGTCTTGTCTTTAACATATTGGGTTTATGGAACGGTCTCTGAGCTAATTTGAAACCCTTCTTTTATGCATCACCCCACCTCACCTTTCCCGTTAAGCAGCCATAGTGTGTTTTCTAAACGTGTGACTCTGTTCTGTTTTGTAATTCAGTTTAAGGGTAGCGGTTTTTACATTCCCTCTATAAGTGATATCTTATGATAAGTGTCTTTTTCTGTGTGACTTATTTCACTTAGAATCGTCGTACCTAAATCCACTCATCATGCTGCTACTAGCCTTATGACGTTGATTTCATGGCTGAGTGATATTCCATTGTACATAAGGACCACAACTTCTTTATCCATTTTTCTCTTTCCTGGGATATTTAGGGTGTAACGAAGTGGAGGTTCTTGTCAACAGAGCAGCCCTAAACTTTGGGGTGCCTGTGTCTTGCTGATTTTTAGTTTTCCCAATTTATGCACCCATGAGTGGAAGTGCCCTATGCTCTCTAAGCTGAGTTTTTTCGATGTTTCAGGACACACCGTACACTTCTCCAGAGTGGTTGTTGGCAATTTACATCCCGCCCATCAGCGTAGCAAGGCTCCCGTTTCTCCATGGCCTGTCCTGCATTTCTGGTTTTGACACTTTATTCAGCATGGCCCTTTTGACCGATGGGAAGCGAGACTTCTTTGTAGCGCTGATTTGCCTTTCCAGGTTGCTTGGTTGGCCAAAAAGGGCGTATGCGTTTTTTCCTGAATATATTCAGGAAAAAACGCATACGCCCTTTTTGGCCAAGGGCATCATGGTCGAGGTTTTGCCGCTTTTCCCGTGCTTTAAAGGCGATTCGAATCTACCTCCTGAAATCTGTTTCCTGCAATTCTGCCTTGCTTTCAAATCCTCTTCGTGGCCTTCCCTCAATATATTTGAGGACGAGAGTTATGATTTATAACTCTGCAGGTTTGTGAATTGCAGTGCCCCTGAGCTCCATTTTTCAACTCGCTTTCTTGGGAGCTGGCCGCAAAAGCGCAGGATTGCTTCAGGCCCTATTCTGGTTCCGGGCGGAAGGCTGAGCCTGTGGTTAATTCTTCTTCCTGATGGGAAAATAGAGTGACCTGTGCCTGTCCCAACACCTAGAGCTAGTGTCTCATTGGTTCCCCCTCTTCCCGTTCATCCTCAGGACAAATTGCAACCTGTACGGAACAGGAGGTTAAAGGTGCTGATTCTCCAAGGAGGGAGATTGCTAGTAAAGCGGCTGGAACGGCGAACCCGAGCACAAGGAGATGAGAAATGAGGTGCGTTTTAGAAACCTTTCCCGATCACACAGTGCAGCATCTTCTGGGTTTCTCATGCATGTTTTCGATGTAGGAACATGCCCTTGAACCTGGCGATTTGGGACCCATGGGATGGGTACCACGCAGTATTACTCTAAAGGGTCTGTGTTTGCTCACCCAACCTCACCAAACCTCTCAGCCCCAAGAGTTTCCACCCTTATGTCTCAGTCAGCTGTGGGTCTAGATATGGTCAATCCAGGTGGCATCACAGCCCCTGAACGAATTTAGTAAGAATTTCTCTATCTTTCACTGTCTTTGTTTCACGGATTTTTAAAAGTGATTGATTTTTATAAAGGGGTTTAGCTGCTTTTTACTGCTGTGTTTATGCCGCTTTACACCCACTTGACTCACTGACAGAGAGATATCGATACATAGGTTTTAACATTCTTATTAGTCAGATATATTCTTGGGTGGTGAATAGGGGGTGTTGAGTCCAGTTCACTGAGCAAGGAGTAGGTCGTGTCTGTTACATATTGGGTTTATGGAACGGTATCTGAGCTAATTTGAAACCCTTCTTTTATGCATCACCCTACCTCCCCGTTCCCGTTAAGCAGCCATAGTGTGTTTTCTAAACGTGTGACTCTGTTCTGTTTTGTAATTCAGTTCAAGGGTCGCGGTTTTTACATTCCCTCTATAAGTGATATCTTATGATAAGTGTCTTTTTCTGTGTGACTTATTTCACTTAGAATCGTCGTACCTAAATCCACTCATCATGCTGCTACTAGCCTTATGACGTTGATTTCATGGCTTAGTGATATTCCATTGTACATAAGGACCACAACTTCTTTATCCATTTTTCTCTTTCCTGGGATATTTAAGGTGTAACGAAGTGGAGGTTCTTGTCAACAGAGCAGCCCTAAACTTTGGGGTGCCTGTGTCTTGCTGATTTTTAATTTTCCCAATTTATACGCCCATGAGTGGAAGTGCCCTATGCTCTCTAAGCTGAGTGTTTTCGATGTTTCAGGACACACCGTACACTTCTCCAGAGTGGCTGTTGGCAATTTACATCCCGCCCATCAGCGTAGCAAGGCTCCCTTTTCTCCATGGCCTGTCCTGTATTTCTGGTTTTGACACTTTATTCAGCATGGCCCTTTTGACCGATGGGAAGCGAGACTTCTTTGTAGCGCTGATTTGCCTTTCCAGGTTGCTTGGTTGGCCAAAAAGGGCGTATGCGTTTTTTCCTGAATATATTCAGGAAAAAACGCATACGCCCTTTTTGGCCAAGGGCATCATAGTCGAGGTTTTGCCGCTTTTCCCGTGCTATAAAAGCGATTCGAATCTACCTCCTGAAATCTGTTTCCTGCAATTCTGCCTTGCTTTCAAATCTTCTTCATTGTCTTCCGTCAGTATGTTTGTGGACGAAAGTCATCATTTATAACTCTGCAGGTTTGTGAATTGCAGTGCCCCTGAGCTCCATTTTTCAACTCACTTTCTTGGGTCCTGGCCGCAAAAGCGCAGGATTGCTTCAGGCCCTATTCTGCTCCCGGGCGGCAGTCTGAGCCTGTGGTTAATTCTTCTTCCTGATGGGAAAATAGAGTGACCTGTGCCTGTCCCAACACCTAGAGCTAGTGTCTCATTGGTTCCCCCTCTTCCGGTTCATCCTCAATTCAAATTGCAACCGGTACGGAACAGGAGGTTAAAGGTGCTGATTCTCCAAGGAGGGAGATTGCTAGTAAAGCGGCTGGAATGGCGAACCCGAGCACAAGGAGATGAGAAATGAGGTGCGTTTTAGAAACCTTTCCCGATCACACGGTGCACCATCTTCTGGGTTTCTCATGCATGTTTTCGAAGTAGGAAGATGCCCTTGAACCTGGAGATTTGGGACCCATGGGATGGGAACCACGCAGTATTATTTTAAGGGTCTGCGTTTGCTCACTCAACCTCACGAAACCTCTCAGCCCCAAGAGTGTCCACCCTTATGTCTCAATTAGCTGTGTGTCTAGATATGGTAAATCCAGGTGGCATCACAGCCCTTGAACGAATTTTGTAAGTATTTCTCTCCCTTTCACTGTCTTTGTTTCACGGGTTTTTAAAAGTAATTGATTTTTATAAAGGGGTTTAGCTGTTTTTTACTGCTGTGTTTATGCCGCTTTACTTCCACTTGACTCACATACAGAGAGATATCAATACATAGGTTTTAAGATTCTTACTAGTCAGATATATTCTTGGGCGGTGAATACGGGGTTTTGAGTCCAGATCACTGAGCAAGGAGTAGGTCTTGTCTATTACATATTGGGTTTATGGAACGGTCTCTGAGCTAATTTGAAACCCTTCTTTTATGCATCACCCCACCTCACCTTTCCCGTTAAGCAGCCATAGTGTGTTTTCTAAACGTGTGACTCTGTTCTGTTTTGTAATTCAGTTCAAGGGTAGCGGTTTTTACATTCCCTCTATAAGTGATATCTTATGATAAGTGTCTTTTTCTGTGTGACTTATTTCACTTAGAATCGTCGTACCTAAATCCACTCATCATGCTGCTACTAGCCTTATGACGTTGATTTCATGGCTGAGTGATATTCCATTGTACATAAGGACCACAACTTCTTTATCCAGTTTTCTCTTTCCTGGTATATTTAGGGTGTAACGAAGTGGAGGTTCTTGTCCACAGAGCAGCCCTAAACTTTGGGGTGCCTGTGTCTTGCTGATTTTTAGTTTTCCCAATTTATACGCCCATGAGTGGAAGTGCCCTATGCTCTCTAAGCTGAGTTTTTTCGATCTTTCAGGACACACCGTACACTTCTCCAGAGTGGCTGTTGGCAATTTACATCCCGCCCATCAGCGTAGCAAGGCTCCCGTTTCTCCATGGCCTGTCCTGTATTTCTGGTTTTGACACTTTATTCAGCATGGCCCTTTTGACCGATGGGAAGCGAGACTTCTTTGTAGCGCTGATTTGCCTTTCCAGGTTGCTTGGTTGGCCAAAAAGGGCGTATGCGTTTTTTCCTGAATATATTCAGGAAAAAACGCATACGCCCTTTTTGGCCAAGGGCATCATAGTCGAGGTTTTGCCGCTTTTCCCGTGCTATAAAAGCGATTCGAATCTACCTCCTGAAATCTGTTTCCTGCAATTCTGCCTTGCTTTCAAATCTTCTTCATTGTCTTCCGTCAGTATGTTTGTGGACGAAAGTCATCATTTATAACTCTGCAGGTTTGTGAATTGCAGTGCCCCTGAGCTCCATTTTTCAACTCACTTTCTTGGGTCCTGGCCGCAAAAGCGCAGGATTGCTTCAGGCCCTATTCTGCTCCCGGGCGGCAGTCTGAGCCTGTGGTTAATTCTTCTTCCTGCTGGGAAAATAGAGTGACCTGTGCCTGTCCCAACACCTAGAGCTAGTGTCTCATTGGTTCCCCCTCTTCCGGTTCATCCTCAATTCAAATTGCAACCGGTACGGAACAGGAGGTTAAAGGTGCTGATTCTCCAAGGAGGGAGATTGCTAGTAAAGCGGCTGGAATGGCGAACCCGAGCACAAGGAGATGAGAAATGAGGTGCGTTTTAGAAACCTTTCCCGATCACACGGTGCACCATCTTCTGGGTTTCTCATGCATGTTTTCGAAGTAGGAAGATGCCCTTGAACCTGGAGATTTGGGACCCATGGGATGGGAACCACGCAGTATTACTTTAAAGGGTCTGCGTTTGCTCACTCAACCTCACGAAACCTCTCAGCCCCAAGAGTGTCCACCCTTATGTCTCAATTAGCTGTGTGTCTAGATATGGTAAATCCAGGTGGCATCACAGCCCTTAAACGAATTTTGTAAGAATTTCTCTCTCTTTCACTGTCTTTGTTTCACGGGTTTTTAAAAGTAATTGATTTTTATAAAGGGGTTTAGCTGTTTTTTACTGCTGTGTTTATGCCGCTTTACTTCCACTTGACTCACATACAGAGAGATATCAATACATAGGTTTTAAGATTCTTACTAGTCAGATATATTCTTGGGCGGTGAATACGGGGTTTTGAGTCCAGATCACTGAGCAAGGAGTAGGTCTTGTCTATTACATATTGGGTTTATGGAACGGTCTCTGAGCTAATTTGAAACCCTTCTTTTATGCATCACCCCACCTCACCTTTCCCGTTAAGCAGCCATAGTGTGTTTTCTAAACGTGTGACTCTGTTCTGTTTTGTAATTCAGTTTAAGGGTAGCGGTTTTTACATTCCCTCTATAAGTGATATCTTATGATAAGTGTCTTTTTCTGTGTGACTTATTTCACTTAGAATCGTCGTACCTAAATCCACTCATCATGCTGCTACTAGCCTTATGACGTTGATTTCATGGCTGAGTGATATTCCATTGTACATAAGGACCACAACTTCTTTATCCATTTTTCTCTTTCCTGGGATATTTAGGGTGTAACGAAGTGGAGGTTCTTGTCAACAGAGCAGCCCTAAACTTTGGGGTGCCTGTGTCTTGCTGATTTTTACTTTTCCCAATTTATACGCCCATGAGTGGAAGTGCCCTATGCTCTCTAAGCTGAGTTTTTTCGATGTTTCAGGACACACCGTACACTTCTCCAGAGTGGTTGTTGGCAATTTACATCCCGCCCATCAGCGTAGCAAGGCTCCCGTTTCTCCATGGCCTGTCCTGCATTTCTGGTTTTGACACTTTATTCAGCATGGCCCTTTTGACCGATGGGAAGCGAGACTTCTTTGTAGCGCTGATTTGCCTTTCCAGGTTGCTTGGTTGGCCAAAAAGGGCGTATGCGTTTTTTCCTGAATATATTCAGGAAAAAACGCATACGCCCTTTTTGGCCAAGGGCATCATGGTCGAGGTTTTGCCGCTTTTCCCGTGCTTTAAAGGCGATTTGAATCTACCTCCTGAAATCTGTTTCCTGCAATTCTGCCGTGCTTTCAAATCCTCTTCGTTGCCTTCCCTCAATATATTTGAGGACGAGAGTTATGATTTATAACTCTGCAGGTTTGTGAATTGCAGTGCCCCTGAGCTCCATTTTTCAACTCGCTTTCTTGGGAGCTGGCCGCAAAATCGCAGGACTGCTTCAGGCCCTATTTTGGTCCCGGGCGGCAGGCTGAGCCTGTGGTTAATTCTTCTTCCTGATGGGAAAATAGAGTGACCTGTGCCTGTCCCAACACCTAGAGCTAGTGTCTCATTGGTTCCCCCTCTTCCCGTTCATCCTCAGGACAAATTGCAACCTGTACGGAACAGGAGGTTAAAGGTGCTGATTCTCCAAGGAGGGAGATTGCTAGTAAAGCGGCTGGAATGGCGAACCCGAGCACAAGGAGATGAGAAATGAGGTGCGTTTTAGAAACCTTTCGGATCTCACGGTGTACCATCTTCTGGGTTTCTCATGCATGTTTTCGAAGTAGGAAGATGCCCTTGAACCTGGAGATTTGGGACCCATGGGATGGGAACCACGCAGTATTACTTTAAAGGGTCTGCGTTTGCTCACCCAACCTCACCAAACCTCTCAGGCCCAAGAGTGGCCACCCTTATGTCTCAATCAGCTGTGGGTCTAGATATGGTCAATCCAGGTGGCATCACAGCCCCTGAACGAATTTAGTAAGAATTTCTCTATCTTTCACTGTCTTTGTTTCACGGGTTTTTAAAAGTGATTGATTTTTATAAAGGGGTTTAGCTGCTTTTCACTGCTGTGTTTATGCCGCTTTACACCCACTTGACTCACATACAGAGAGATATCAATACATAGGTTGTAAGATTCTTACTAGTCAGATATATTCTTGGGCGGTGAATAGGGGGTGTTGAGTCCAGTTCACTGAGCAAGGAGTAGGTCGTCTCTATTACATATTGGGTTTATGGAACGGTCTCTGAGCTAATTTGAAACCCTTCTTTTACGCATCACCCTACCTCACCTTTCCCGTTAAGCAGCCATAGTGTGTTTTCTAAACGTGTGACTCTGTTCTGTTTTGTAATTCAGTTCAAGGGTAGCGGTTTTTACATTCCCTCTATAAGTGATATCTTAGGATAAGTGTCTTTTTCTGTGTGACTTATTTCACTTAGAATCGTCGTACCTAAATCCACTCATCATGCTGCTACTAGCCTTATGACGTTGATTTCATGGCTGAGTGATATTCCATTGTACATAAGGACCACAACTTCTTTATCCATTTTTCTCTTTCCTGGGATATTTAAGGTGTAACGAAGTGGAGGTTCTTGTCAACAGAGCAGCCCTAAACTTTGGGGTGCCTGTGTCTTGCTGATTTGTAGTTTTCCCAATTTATACGCCCATGAGTGGAAGTGCCCTATGCTCTCTAAGCTGAGTTTTTTCGATGTTTCAGGACACACCGTACACTTCTCCAGAGTGGTTGTTGGCAATTTACATCCCGCCCATCAGCGTAGCAAGGCTCCCGTTTCTCCATGGCCTGTCCTGCATTTCTGGTTTTGACACTTTATTCAGCATGGCCCTTTTGACCTATGGGAAGCGAGACTTCTTTGTAGCGCTGATTTGCCTTTCCAGGTTGCTTGGTTGGCCAAAAAGGGCGTATGCGTTTTTGCCTGAATATATTCAGGAAAAAACGCATACGCCCTTTTTGGCCAAGGGCATCATTGTCGAGGTTTTGCCGCTTTTCCCGTGCTTTAAAGGCGATTCAAATCTACCTCCTGAAATCTGTTTCCTGCAATTCTGCCTTGCTTTCAAATCCTCTTCGTTGCCTTCCGTCAATATATTTGTGGACGAGAGTTATCATTTATATCTCTGCAGGTTTGTGAATTGCAGTGCCCCTGAGCTCCATTTTTCAACTCGTTTTCTTGGGAGCTGGCCGCAAAAGCGCAGGATTGCTTCAGGCACTATTCTGCTTCCGGGCGGAAGGCTGAGCCTGTGGTTAATTCTTCTTCCTGATGGGAAAATAGAGTGACCTGTGCCTGTCTCAACACCTAGAGCTAGTGTCGCATTGGTTCCCCCTCTTCCCGTTCATCCTCAGGACAAATTGCAACCTGTACGGAACAGGAGGTTAAAGGTGCTGATTCTCCAAGGAGGGAGATTGCTAGTAAAGCGGCTGGAATGGCGAACCCGAGCACAAGGAGATGAGAAATGAGGTGCGTTTTAGAAACCTTTCCCGATCACACGGTGTACCATCTTCTGGGTTTCTCATGCATGTTTTCGATGTAGGAACATGCCCTTGAACCTGGCGATTTGGGACCCATGGGATGAGTACCACGCAGTATTACTCTAAAGGGTCTGTGTTTGCTCACCCAACCTCACCAAACCTCTCAGCCCCAAGAGTTTCCACCCTTATGTCTCAGTCAGCTGTGGGTCTAGATATGGTCAATCCAGGTGGCATCACAGCCCCTGAACGAATTTAGTAAGAATTTCTCTATCTTTCACTTTCTTTGTTTCACGGATTTTTAAAAGTGATTGATTTTTATAAAGGGGTTTAGCTGCTTTTTACTGCTGTGTTTATGCCGCTTTACACCCACTTGACTCACTGACAGAGAGATATCGATACATAGGTTTTAACATTCTTATTAGTCAGATATATTCTTGGGTGGTGAATAGGGGGTGTTGAGTCCAGTTCACTGAGCAAGGAGTAGGTCGTGTCTGTTACATATTGGGTTTATGGAACGGTATCTGAGCTAATTTGAAACCCTTCTTTTATGCATCACCCCACCTCACCTTTCCCGTTAAGCAGCCATAGTGTGTTTTCTAAACGTGTGACTCTGTTCTGTTTTGTAATTCAGTTCAAGGGTCGCGGTTTTTACATTCCCTCTATAAGTGATATCTTATGATAAGTGTCCTTTTCTGTGTGACTTATTGCACTTAGAATCGTCGTACCTAAATCCACTCATCATGCTGCTACTAGCCTTATGACGTTGATTTCATTGCTGAGTGATATTCCATTGTACATAAGGACCACAACTTCTTTATCCATTTTTCTCTTTCCTGGGATATTTAAGATGTAACGAAGTGGAGGTTCTTGTCAACAGAGCAGCCCTAAACTTTGGGGTGCCTGTGTCTTGCTGATTTTTAGTTTCCCCAGTTTATACGCCCACTAGTGGTAGTGCCTTATGCTCTCTAAGCTGAGTGTTTTCGATGTTTCAGGACACACCGTACACTTCTCCAGAGTGACTGTTGGCAATTTACATCCCGCCCATCAGCGTAGCAAGGCTCCCGTTTCTCCATGGGCTATCCTGCATATCTGGTTTTGACACTTTATTCAGCATGGCCCTTTTGACCGATGGGAAGCGAGACTTCTTTGTAGCGCTGATTTGCCTTTCCAGGTTGCTTGGTTGGCCAAAAAGGGCGTATGCGTTTTTGCCTGAATATATTCAGGAAAAAACGCATACGCCCTTTTTGGCCAAGGGCATCATTGTCGAGGTTTTGCCGCTTTTCCCGTGCTTTAAAGGCGATTCGAATCTACCTCCTGAAATCTGTTTCCTGCAATTCTGCCTTGCTTTCAAATCCTCTTCGTGGCCTTCCCTCAGTATATTTGAGGACGAGAGTTATGATTTATAACTCTGCAGGTTTGTGAATTGCAGTGCCCCTGAGCTCCATTTTTCAACTCGCTTTCTTGGGAGCTGGCCGCAAAAGCGCAGGATTGCTTCAGGCCCTATTCTGTTTCCGGGCGGAAGGCTGAGCCTGTGGTTAATTCTTCTTCCTGATGGGAAAATAGAGTGACCTGTGCCTGTCCCAACACCTAGAGCTAGTGTCTCATTGGTTCCCCCTCTTCCCGTTCATCCTCAGGACAAATTGCAACCTGTACGGAACAGGAGGTTAAAGGTGCTGATTCTCCAAGGAGGGAGATTGCTAGTAAAGGGGCTGGAATGGCGAACCCAAGCACAAGGAGATGAGAAATGAGGTGCGTTTTAGAAACCTTTCCCGATCACACGGTGCACCATCTTCTGGGTTTCTCATGCATGTTTTCGAAGTAGGAAGATGCCCTTGAACCTGGAGATTTGGGACCCATGGGATGGGAACCACGCAGTATTACTTTAACGGGTCTGCGTTTGCTCACTCAACCTCACGAAACCTCTCAGCCCCAAGAGTGTCCACCCTTATGTCTCAATTAGCTGTGTGTCTAGATATGGTCAATCCAGGTGGCATCACAGCTCTTGAACGAATTTTGTAAGAATTTCTCTCTCTTTCACTGTCTTTGTTTCACGGGTTTTTAAAAGTGATTGATTTTTATAAAGGGGTTTAGCTGCTTTTCACTGCTGTGTTTATGCCGCTTTACACCCACTTGACTCACTTACAGAGAGATATCAATACATAGGTTTTAACATTCTTACTAGTCAGATATATTCTTGGGCGTTGAATAGGGGGTGTTGAGTCCAGTTCACTGAGCAAGGAGTAGGTCGTGTCTATTACATATTGGGTTTATGGAACGGTCTCTGAGCTAATTTGAAACCCTTCTTTTATGCATCACCCCACCTCCCCTTTCCCGTTAAGCAGCCATAGTGTGTTTTCTAAACGTGTGACTCTGTTCTGTTTTGTAATTCAGTTCAAGGGTAGCGGTTTTTACATTCCCTCTATAAGTGATATCTTATGATAAGTGTCTTTTTCTGTGTGACTTATTTCACTTAGAATCGTCGTACCTAAATCCACTCATCATGCTGCTACTAGCCTTATGACGTTGATTTCATGGCTGAGTGATATTCCATTGTACATAAGGACCACAACTTCTTTATCCAGTTTTCTCTTTCCTGGGATATTTAGGGTGTAACGAAGTGGAGGTTCTTGTCAACAGAGCAGCCCTAAACTTTGGGGTGCCTGTGTCTTGCTGATTTTTACTTTTCCCAATTTATACGCCCATGAGTGGAAGTGCCCTATGCTCTCTAAGCTGAGTTTTTTCGATGTTTCAGGACACACCGTACACTTCTCCAGAGTGGCTGTTGGCAATTTACATCCCGCCCATCAGCGTAGCAAGGCTCCCGTTTCTCCATGGCCTGTCCTGCATTTCTGGTTTTGACACTTTATTCAGCATGGCCCTTTTGACCGATGGGAAGCGAGACTTCTTTGTAGCGCTGATTTGCCTTTCCAGGTTGCTTGGTTGGCCAAAAAGGGCGTATGCGTTTTTTCCTGAATATATTCAGGAAAAAACGCATACGCCCTTTTTGGCCAAGGGCATCATGGTCGAGGTTTTGCCGCTTTTCCCGTGCTATAAAAGCGATTCGAATCTACCTCCTGAAATCTGTTTCCTGCAATTCTGCCTTGCTTTCAAATCTTCTTCATTGTCTTCCGTCAGTATGTTTGTGGACGAAAGTCATCATTTATAACTCTGCAGGTTTGTGAATTGCAGTGCCCCTGAGCTCCATTTTTCAACTCACTTTCTTGGGTCCTGGCCGCAAAAGCGCAGGATTGCTTCAGGCCCTATTCTGCTCCCGGGCGGCAGGCTGAGCCTGTGGTTAATTCTTCTTCCTGATGGGAAAATAGAGTGACCTGTGCCTGTCCCAAAACCTAGAGCTAGTGTCTCATTGGTTCCCCCTCTTCCCGTTCATCCTCAGGACAAATTGCAACCTGTACGGAACAGGAGGGTAAAGGTGCTGATTCTCCAAGGAGGGAGATTGCTAGTAAAGTGGCTGGAATGGCGAACCCGAGCACAAGGAGATGAGAAATGAGGTGCGTTTTAGAAACCTTTCCCGATCACACGGTGTACCATCTTCTGGGTTTCTCATGCATGTTTTCGAAGTAGGAAGATGCCCTTGAACCTGGAGATTTGGGACCCATGGGATGGGAACCACGCAGTATTACTTTAAAGGGTCTGCGTTTGCTCACTCAACCTCACGAAACCTCTCAGCCCCAAGAGTGTCCACCCTTATGTCTCAATTAGCTGTGTGTCTAGATATGGTCAATCCAGGTGGCATCACAGCCCTTGAACGAATTTTGTAAGAATTTCTCTCTCTTTCACTGTCTTAGTTTCACGGGTTTTTAAAAGTAATTGATTTTTATAAAGGAGTTTAGCTGTTTTTTACTGCTGTGTTTATGCCGCTTTACTCCCACTTGACTCACATACAGAGAGATATCAATACATAGGTTTTAAGATTCTTACTAGTCAGATATATTCTTGGGCGGTGAATACGGGGTTTTGAGTCCAGATCACTGAGCAAGGAGTAGGTCTTGTCTATTACATATTGGGTTTATGGAACGGTCTCTGAGCTAATTTGAAACCCTTCTTTTATGCATCACCCCACCTCACCTTTCCCGTTAAGCAGCCATAGTGTGTTTTCTAAACGTGTGACTCTGTTCTGTTTTGTAATTCAGTTCAAGGGTAGCGGTTTTTACATTCCCTCTATAAGTGATATCTTATGATAAGTGTCTTTTTCTGTGTGACTTATTTCACTTAGAATCGTCGTACCTAAATCCACTCATCATGCTGCTACTAGCCTTATGACGTTGATTTCATGGCTGAGTGATATTCCATTGTACATAAGGACCACAACTTCTTTATCCATTTTTCTCTTTCCTGGGATATTTAGGGTGTAACGAAGTGGAGGTTCTTGTCAACAGAGCAGCCCTAAACTTTGGGGTGCCTGTGTCTTGCTGATTTGTAGTTTTCCCAATTTATACGCCCATGAGTGGAAGTGCCCTATGCTCTCTAACCTGAGTTTTTTCGATGTTTCAGGACACACCGTACACTTCTCCAGAGTGGTTGTTGGCAATTTACATCCCGCCCATCAGCGTAGCAAGGCTCCCGTTTCTCCATGGCCTGTCCTGCATTTCTGGTTTTGACACTTTATTCAGCATGGCCCTTTTGACCGATGGGAAGCGAGACTTCTTTGTAGCGCTGATTTGCCTTTCCAGGTTGCTTGGTTGGCCAAAAAGGGCGTATGCGTTTTTGCCTGAATATATTCAGGAAAAAACGCATACGCCCTTTTTGGCCAAGGGCATCATTGTCGAGGTTTTGCCGCTTTTCCCGTGCTTTAAAGGCGATTTGAATCTACCTCCTGAAATCTGTTTCCTGCAATTCTGCCGTGCTTTCAAATCCTCTTCGTTGCCTTCCCTCAATATATTTGAGGACGAGAGTTATCATTTATAACTCTGCAGGTTTGTGAATTGCAGTGCCCCTGAGCTCCATTTTTCAACTCGCTGTCTTGGGAGCTGGCCGCAAAATCGCAGGACTGCTTCAGGCCCTATTTTGGTCCCGGGCGGCAGGCTGAGCCTGTGGTTAATTCTTCTTCCTGATGGGAAAATAGAGTGACCTGTGCCTGTCCCAACACCTAGAGCTAGTGTCTCATTGGTTCCCCCTCTTCCGGTTCATCCTCAATTCAAATTGCAACCGGTACGGAACAGGAGGTTAAAGGTGCTGATTCTCCAAGGAGGGAGATTGCTAGTAAAGCGGCTGGAATGGCGAACCCGAGCACAAGGAGATGAGAAATGAGGTGCGTTTTAGAAACCTTTCCCGATCTCACGGTGTACCATCTTCTGGGTTTCTCATGCATGTTTTCGAAGTAGGAAGATGCCCTTGAACCTGGAGATTTGGGACCCATGGGATGGGAACCACGCAGTATTACTTTAAAGGGTCTGCGTTTGCTCACTCAACCTCACAAAACCTCTCAGCCCCAAGAGTGTCCACCCTTATGTCTCAATTAGCTGTGTGTCTAGATATGGTAAATCCAGGTGGCATCACAGCCCTTGAACGAATTTTGTAAGAATTTCTCTCTCTTTCACTGTCTTTGTTTCACGGGTTTTTAAAAGTAATTGATTTTTATAAAGGGGTTTAGCTGTTTTTTACTGCTGTGTTTATGCCGCTTTACTCCCACTTGACTCACATACAGAGAGATATCAATACATAGGTTTTAAGATTCTTACTAGTCAGATATATTCTTGGGCGGTGAATACGGGGTTTTGAGTCCAGATCACTGAGCAAGGAGTAGGTCTTGTCTATTACATATTGGGTTTATGGAACGGTCTCTGAGCTAATTTGAAACCCTTCTTTTATGCATCACCCCACCTCACCTTTCCCGTTAAGCAGCCATAGTGTGTTTTCTAAACGTGTGACTCTGTTCTGTTTTGTAATTCAGTTTAAGGGTAGCGGTTTTTACATTCCCTCTATAAGTGATATCTTATGATAAGTGTCTTTTTCTGTGTGACTTATTTCACTTAGAATCGTCGTACCTAAATCCACTCATCATGCTGCTACTAGCCTTATGACGTTGATTTCATGGCTGAGTGATATTCCATTGTACATAAGGACCACAACTTCTTTATCCATTTTTCTCTTTCCTGGGATATTTAGGGTGTAACGAAGTGGAGGTTCTTGTCAACAGAGCAGCCCTAAACTTTGGGGTGCCTGTGTCTTGCTGATTTTTAGTTTTCCCAATTTATGCACCCATGAGTGGAAGTGCCCTATGCTCTCTAAGCTGAGTTTTTTCGATGTTTCAGGACACACCGTACACTTCTCCAGAGTGGTTGTTGGCAATTTACATCCCGCCCATCAGCGTAGCAAGGCTCCCGTTTCTCCATGGCCTGTCCTGCATTTCTGGTTTTGACACTTTATTCAGCATGGCCCTTTTGACCGATGGGAAGCGAGACTTCTTTGTAGCGCTGATTTGCCTTTCCAGGTTGCTTGGTTGGCCAAAAAGGGCGTATGCGTTTTTTCCTGAATATATTCAGGAAAAAACGCATACGCCCTTTTTGGCCAAGGGCATCATGGTCGAGGTTTTGCCGCTTTTCCCGTGCTTTAAAGGCGATTCGAATCTACCTCCTGAAATCTGTTTCCTGCAATTCTGCCTTGCTTTCAAATCCTCTTCGTGGCCTTCCCTCAGTATATTTGAGGACGAGAGTTATGATTTATAACTCTGCAGGTTTGTGAATTGCAGTGCCCCTGAGCTCCATTTTTCAACTCGCTTTCTTGGGAGCTGGCCGCAAAAGCGCAGGATTGCTTCAGGCCCTATTCTGGTTCCGGGCGGAAGGCTGAGCCTGTGGTTAATTCTTCTTCCTGATGGGAAAATAGAGTGACCTGTGCCTGTCCCAACACCTAGAGCTAGTGTCTCATTGGTTCCCCCTCTTCCCGTTCATCCTCAGGACAAATTGCAACCTGTACGGAACAGGAGGTTAAAGGTGCTGATTCTACAAGGAGGGAGATTGCTAGTAAAGCGGCTGGAATGGCGAACCCGAGCACAAGGAGATGAGAAATGAGGTGCGTTTTAGAAACCTTTCCCGATCACACAGTGCACCATCTTCTGGGTTTCTCATGCATGTTTTCGATGTAGGAACATGCCCTTGAACCTGGCGATTTGGGACCCATGGGATGGGTACCACGCAGTATTACTCTAAAGGGTCTGTGTTTGCTCACCCAACCTCACCAAACCTCTCAGCCCCAAGAGTTTCCACCCTTATGTCTCAGTCAGCTGTGGGTCTAGATATGGTCAATCCAGGTGGCATCACAGCCCCTGAACGAATTTAGTAAGAATTTCTCTATCTTTCACTGTCTTTGTTTCACGGATTTTTAAAAGTGATTGATTTTTATAAAGGGGTTTAGCTGCTTTTTACTGCTGTGTTTATGCCGCTTTACACCCACTTGACTCACTGACAGAGAGATATCGATACATAGGTTTTAACATTCTTATTAGTCAGATATATTCTTGGGTGGTGAATAGGGGGTGTTGAGTCCAGTTCACTGAGCAAGGAGTAGGTCGTGTCTGTTACATATTGGGTTTATGGAACGGTATCTGAGCTAATTTGAAACCCTTCTTTTATGCATCACCCCACCTCACCTTTCCCGTTAAGCAGCCATAGTGTGTTTTCTAAACGTGTGACTCTGTTCTGTTTTGTAATTCAGTTCAAGGGTAGCAATTTTTACATTCCCTCTATAAGTGATATCTTATGATAAGTGTCTTTTTCTGTGTGACTTATTGCACTTAGAATCGTCGTACCTAAATCCACTCATCATGCTGCTACTAGCCTTATGACGTTGATTTCATTGCTGAGTGATATTCCATTGTACATAAGGACCACAACTTCTTTATCCATTTTTCTCTTTCCTGGGATATTTAAGATGTAACGAAGTGGAGGTTCTTGTCAACAGAGCAGCCCTAAACTTTGGGGTGCCTGTGTCTTGCTGATTTTCCGTTTCCCCAGTTTATACGCCCACTAGTGGTAGTGCCTTATGCTCTCTAAGCTGAGTGTTTTCGATGTTTCAGGACACACCGTACACTTCTCCAGAGTGGCTGTTGGCAATTTACATCCCGCCCATCAGCGTAGCAAGGCTCCCGTTTCTCCATGGGCTGTCCTGCATATCTGGTTTTGACACTTTATTCAGCATGGCCCTTTTGACCGATGGGAAGCGAGACTTCTTTGTAGCGCTGATTTGCCTTTCCAGGTTGCTTGGTTGGCCAAAAAGGGCGTATGCGTTTTTGCCTGAATATATTCAGGAAAAAACGCATACGCCCTTTTTGGCCAAGGGCATCATGGTCGAGGTTTTGCCGCTTTTCCCGTGCTTTAAAGGCGATTCGAATCTACCTCCTGAAATCTGTTTCCTGCAATTCTGCCTTGCTTTCAAATCCTCTTCGTGGCCTTCCCTCAGTATATTTGAGGACGAGAGTTATGATTTATAACTCTGCAGGTTTGTGAATTGCAGTGCCCCTGAGCTCCATTTTTCAACTCGCTTTCTTGGGAGCTGGCCGCAAAAGCGCAGGATTGCTTCAGGCCCTATTCTGTTTCCGGGCGGAAGGCTGAGCCTGTGGTGAATTCTTCTTCCTGATGGGAAAATAGAGTGACCTGTGCCTGTCCCAACACCTAGAGCTAGTGTCTCATTGGTTCCCCCTCTTCCCGTTCATCCTCAGGACAAATTGCAACCTGTACGGAACAGGAGGTTAAAGGTGCTGATTCTCCAAGGAGGGAGATTGCTAGTAAAGCGGCTGGAATGGCGTACCCGAGCACAAGGAGATGAGAAATGAGGTGCGTTTTAGAAACCTTTCCCGATCACACGGTACACCATCTTCTGGGTTTCTCATGCATGTTTTTGAAGTAGGAACATGCCCTTGAACCTGGAGATTTGGGACCAATGGGATTGGAACCACGCAGTATTACTTTAAAGGGTCTGCGTTTGCTCACCCAACCTCACCAAACCTCTCAGCCCCAAGAGTGTCCACCCTTATGTCTCAATCAGCTGTGGGTCTAGATATGGTGAATCCAGGTGGCATCACAGCCCCTGAACGAATTTTGTAAGAATTTCTCTCTCTTTCACTGTCTTTGTTTCACGGGTTTTTAAAAGTGATTGATTTTTATAAAGGGGTTTAGCTGCTTTTCACTGCTGTGTTTATGCCCCTTTACACCCACTTGACTCACTTACAGAGAGATATCAATACATAGGTTTTAAGATTCTTACTAGTCAGATATATTCTTGGGCGGTGAATAGGGGGTGTTGAGTCCAGTTCACTGAGCAAGGAGTGGGTCGTGTCTATTACATATTGGGTTTATGGAACGGTCTCTGAGATAATTTGAAACCCTTCTTTTCTGCATCACCCCACCTCCCCTTTCCCGTTAAGCAGCCATAGTGTGTTTTCTAAACGTGTGACTCTGTTCTGTTTTGTAATTCAGTTCAAGGGTAGCGGTTTTTACATTCCCTCTATAAGTGATATCTTATGATAAGTGTCTTTTTCTGTGTGACTTATTTCACTTAGAATCGTCGTACCTAAATCCACTCATCATGCTGCTACTAGCCTTATGACGTTGATTTCATGGCTGAGTGATATTCCATTGTACATAAGGACCACAACTTCTTTATCCAGTTTTCTCTTTCCTGGGATATTTAGGGTGTAACGAAGTGGAGGTTCTTGTCCACAGAGCAGCCCTAAACTTTGGGGTGCCTGTGTCTTGCTGATTTTTAGTTTTCCCAATTTATACGCCCATGAGTGGAAGTGCCCTATGCTCTCTAAGCTGAGTTTTTTCGATGTTTCAGGACACACCGTACACTTCTCCAGAGTGGCTGTTGGCAATTTACATCCCGCCCATCAGCGTAGCAAGGCTCCCGTTTCTCCATGGCCTGTCCTGTATTTCTGGTTTTGACATTTTATTCAGCATGGCCCTTTTGACCGATGGGAAGCGAGACTTCTTTGTAGCGCTGATTTGCCTTTCCAGGTTGCTTGGTTGGCCAAAAAGGGCGTATGCGTTTTTTCCTGAATATATTCAGGAAAAAACGCATACGCCCTTTTTGGCCAAGGGCATCATGGTCGAGGTTTTGCCGCTTTTCCCGTGCTATAAAAGCGATTCGAATCTACCTCCTGAAATCTGTTTCCTGCAATTCTGCCTTGCTTTCAAATCTTCTTCATTGTCTTCCGTCAGTATGTTTGTGGACGAGAGTTATGATTTATAACTCTGCAGGTTTGTGAATTGCAGTGCCCCTGAGCTCCATTTTTCAACTCACTTTCTTGGGTCCTGGCCGCAAAAGCGCAGGATTGCTTCAGGCCCTATTCTGCTCCCGGGCGGCAGGCTGAGCCTGTGGTTAATTCTTCTTCCTGATGGGAAAATAGAGTGACCTGTGCCTGTCCCAAAACCTAGAGCTAGTGTCGCATTGGTTCCCCCTCTTCCCGTTCATCCTCAGGACAAATTGCAACCTGTACGGAACAGGAGGTTAAAGGTGCTGATTCTCCAAGGAGGGAGATTGCTAGTAAAGCGGCTGGAATGGCGAACCCGAGCACAAGGAGATGAGAAATGAGGTGCGTTTTAGAAACCTTTCCCGATCACACGGTGCACCATCTTCTGGGTTTCTCATGCATGTTTTCGAAGTAGGAAGATGCCCTTGAACCTGGAGATTTGGGACCCATGGGATGGGAACCACGCAGTATTACTTTAACGGGTCTGCGTTTGCTCACTCAAACTCACGAAACCTCTCAGCCCCAAGAGTGTCCACCCTTATGTCTCAATTAGCTGTGTGTCTAGATATGGTAAATCCAGGTGGCATCACAGCCCTTGAACGAATTTTGTAAGAATTTCTCTCTCTTTCACTGTCTTTGTTTCACGGGTTTTTAAAAGTGATTGATTTTTATAAAGGGGTTTAGCTGCTTTTCACTGCTGTGTTTATGCCGCTTTACACCCACTTGACTCACTTACAGAGAGATATCAATACATAGGTTTTAACATTCTTACTAGTCAGATATATTCTTGGGCGTTGAATAGGGGGTGTTGAGTCCAGTTCACTGAGCAAGGAGTAGGTCGTGTCTATTACATATTGGGTTTATGGAACGGTCTCTGAGCTAATTTGAAACCCTTCTTTTATGCATCACCCCACCTCCCCTTTCCCGTTAAGCAGCCATAGTGTGTTTTCTAAACGTGTGACTCTGTTCTGTTTTGTAATTCAGTTCAAGGGTCGCGGTTTTTACATTCCCTCTATAAGTGATATCTTATGATAAGTGTCTTTTTCTGTGTGACTTATTTCACTTAGAATCGTCGTACCTAAATCCACTCATCATGCTGCTACTAGCCTTATGACGTTGATTTCATGGCTTAGTGATATTCCATTGTACATAAGGACCACAACTTCTTTATCCATTTTTCTCTTTCCTGGGATATTTAAGGTGTAACGAAGTGGAGGTTCTTGTCAACAGAGCAGCCCTAAACTTTGGGGTGCCTGTGTCTTGCTGATTTTTAATTTTCCCAATTTATACGCCCATGAGTGGAAGTGCCCTATGCTCTCTAAGCTGAGTTTTTTCGATGTTTCAGGACACACCGTACACTTCTCCAGAGTGGCTGTTGGCAATTTACATCCCGCCCATCAGCGTAGCAAGGCTCCCCTTTCTCCATGGCCTGTCCTGCATTTCTGGGTTTGACACTTTATTCAGCATGGCCCTTTTGACCGATGGGAAGCGAGACTTCTTTGTAGCGCTGATTTGCCTTTCCAGGTTGCTTGGTTGGCCAAAAAGGGCGTATGCGTTTTTTCCTGAATATATTCAGGAAAAAACGCATACGCCCTTTTTGGCCAAGGGCATCATTGTCGAGGTTTTGCCGCTTTTCCCGTGCTTTAAAGGCGATTCGAATCTACCTCCTGAAATCTGTTTCCTGCAATTCTGCCTTGCTTTCAAATCCTCTTCGTTGCCTTCCGTCAATATATTTGTGGACGAGAGTTATCATTTATATCTCTGCAGGTTTGTGAATTGCAGTGCCCCTGAGCTCCATTTTTCAACTCGTTTTCTTGGGAGCTGGCCGCAAAAGCGCAGGATTGCTTCAGGCACTATTCTGCTTCCGGGCGGAAGGCTGAGCCTGTGGTTAATTCTTCTTCCTGATGGGAAAATAGAGTGACCTGTGCCTGTCTCAACACCTAGAGCTAGTGTCGCATTGGTTCCCCCTCTTCCCGTTCATCCTCAGGACAAATTGCAACCTGTACGGAACAGGAGGTTAAAGGTGCTGATTCTCCAAGGAGGGAGATTGCTAGTAAAGCGGCTGGAATGGCGAACCCGAGCACAAGGAGATGAGAAATGAGGTGCGTTTTAGAAACCTTTCCCGATCACACGGTGCACCATCTTCTGGGTTTCTCATGCATGTTTTCGAAGTAGGAAGATGCCCTTGAACCTGGAGATTTGGGACCCATGGGATGGGAACCACGCAGTATTACTTTAACGGGTCTGCGTTTGCTCACTCAACCTCACGAAACCTCTCAGCCCCAAGAGTGTCCACCCTTATGTCTCAATTAGCTGTGTGTCTAGATATGGTAAATCCAGGTGGCATCACAGCCCTTGAACGAATTTTGTAAGAATTTCTCTCTCTTTCACTGTCTTTGTTTCACGGGTTTTTAAAAGTGATTGATTTTTATAAAGGGGTTTAGCTGCTTTTCACTGCTGTGTTTATGCCGCTTTACACCCACTTGACTCACTTACAGAGAGATATCAATACATAGGTTTTAACATTCTTACTAGTCAGATATATTCTTGGGCGTTGAATAGGGGGTGTTGAGTCCAGTTCACTGAGCAAGGAGTAGGTCGTGTCTATTACATATTGGGTTTATGGAACGGTCTCTGAGCTAATTTGAAACCCTTCTTTTATGCATCACCCCACCTCCCCTTTCCCGTTAAGCAGCCATAGTGTGTTTTCTAAACGTGTGACTCTGTTCTGTTTTGTAATTCAGTTCAAGGGTCGCGGTTTTTACATTCCCTCTATAAGTGATATCTTATGATAAGTGTCTTTTTCTGTGTGACTTATTTCACTTAGAATCGTCGTACCTAAATCCACTCATCATGCTGCTACTAGCCTTATGACGTTGATTTCATGGCTGAGTGATATTCCATTGTACATAAGGACCACAACTTCTTTATCCAGTTTTCTCTTTCCTGGGATATTTAGGGTGTAACGAAGTGGAGGTTCTTGTCAACAGAGCAGCCCTAAACTTTGGGGTGCCTGTGTCTTGCTGATTTTTACTTTTCCCAATTTATACGCCCATGAGTGGAAGTGCCCTATGCTCTCTAAGCTGAGTTTTTTCGATGTTTCAGGACACACCGTACACTTCTCCAGAGTGGCTGTTGGCAATTTACATCCCGCCCATCAGCGTAGCAAGGCTCCCGTTTCTCCATGGCCTGTCCTGCATTTCTGGTTTTGACACTTTATTCAGCATGGCCCTTTTGACCGATGGGAAGCGAGACTTCTTTGTAGCGCTGATTTGCCTTTCCAGGTTGCTTGGTTGGCCAAAAAGGGCGTATGCGTTTTTTCCTGAATATATTCAGGAAAAAACGCATACGCCCTTTTTGGCCAAGGGCATCATGGTCGAGGTTTTGCCGCTTTTCCCGTGCTATAAAAGCGATTCGAATCTACCTCCTGAAATCTGTTTCCTGCAATTCTGCCTTGCTTTCAAATCTTCTTCATTGTCTTCCGTCAGTATGTTTGTGGACGAAAGTCATCATTTATAACTCTGCAGGTTTGTGAATTGCAGTGCCCCTGAGCTCCATTTTTCAACTCACTTTCTTGGGTCCTGGCCGCAAAAGCGCAGGATTGCTTCAGGCCCTATTCTGCTCCCGGGCGGCAGGCTGAGCCTGTGGTTAATTCTTCTTCCTGATGGGAAAATAGAGTGACCTGTGCCTGTCCCAAAACCTAGAGCTAGTGTCTCATTGGTTCCCCCTCTTCCCGTTCATCCTCAGGACAAATTGCAACCTGTACGGAACAGGAGGTTAAAGGTGCTGATTCTCCAAGGAGGGAGATTGCTAGTAAAGTGGCTGGAATGGCGAACCCGAGCACAAGGAGATGAGAAATGAGGTGCGTTTTAGAAACCTTTCCCGATCACACGGTGTACCATCTTCTGGGTTTCTCATGCATGTTTTCGAAGTAGGAAGATGCCCTTGAACCTGGAGATTTGGGACCCATGGGATGGGAACCACGCAGTATTACTTTAAAGGGTCTGCGTTTGCTCACTCAACCTCACGAAACCTCTCAGCCCCAAGAGTGTCCACCCTTATGTCTCAATTAGCTGTGTGTCTAGATATGGTCAATCCAGGTGGCATCACAGCCCTTGAACGAATTTTGTAAGAATTTCTCTCTCTTTCACTGTCTTAGTTTCACGGGTTTTTAAAAGTAATTGATTTTTATAAAGGAGTTTAGCTGTTTTTTACTGCTGTGTTTATGCCGCTTTACTCCCACTTGACTCACATACAGAGAGATATCAATACATAGGTTTTAAGATTCTTACTAGTCAGATATATTCTTGGGCGGTGAATACGGGGTTCTGAGTCCAGATCACTGAGCAAGGAGTAGGTCTTGTCTATTACATATTGGGTTTATGGAACGGTCTCTGAGCTAATTTGAAACCCTTCTTTTATGCATCACCCCACCTCACCTTTCCCGTTAAGCAGCCATAGTGTGTTTTCTAAACGTGTGACTCTGTTCTGTTTTGTAATTCAGTTTAAGGGTAGCGGTTTTTACATTCCCTCTATAAGTGATATCTTATGATAAGTGTCTTTTTCTGTGTGACTTATTTCACTTAGAATCGTCGTACCTAAATCCACTCATCATGCTGCTACTAGCCTTATGACGTTGATTTCATGGCTGAGTGATATTCCATTGTACATAAGGACCACAACTTCTTTATCCATTTTTCTCTTTCCTGGGATATTTAGGGTGTAACGAAGTGGAGGTTCTTGTCAACAGAGCAGCCCTAAACTTTGGGGTGCCTGTGTCTTGCTGATTTGTAGTTTTCCCAATTTATACGCCCATGAGTGGAAGTGCCCTATGCTCTCTAACCTGAGTTTTTTCGATGTTTCAGGACACACCGTACACTTCTCCAGAGTGGTTGTTGGCAATTTACATCCCGCCCATCAGCGTAGCAAGGCTCCCGTTTCTCCATGGCCTGTCCTGCATTTCTGGTTTTGACACTTTATTCAGCATGGCCCTTTTGACCGATGGGAAGCGAGACTTCTTTGTAGCGCTGATTTGCCTTTCCAGGTTGCTTGGTTGGCCAAAAAGGGCGTATGCGTTTTTGCCTGAATATATTCAGGAAAAAACGCATACGCCCTTTTTGGCCAAGGGCATCATTGTCGAGGTTTTGCCGCTTTTCCCGTGCTTTAAAGGCGATTTGAATCTACCTCCTGAAATCTGTTTCCTGCAATTCTGCCGTGCTTTCAAATCCTCTTCGTTGCCTTCCCTCAATATATTTGAGGACGAGAGTTATCATTTATAACTCTGCAGGTTTGTGAATTGCAGTGCCCCTGAGCTCCATTTTTCAACTCGCTGTCTTGGGAGCTGGCCGCAAAATCGCAGGACTGCTTCAGGCCCTATTTTGGTCCCGGGCGGCAGGCTGAGCCTGTGGTTAATTCTTCTTCCTGATGGGAAAATAGAGTGACCTGTGCCTGTCCCAACACCTAGAGCTAGTGTCTCATTGGTTCCCCCTCTTCCGGTTCATCCTCAATTCAAATTGCAACCGGTACGGAACAGGAGGTTAAAGGTGCTGATTCTCCAAGGAGGGAGATTGCTAGTAAAGCGGCTGGAATGGCGAACCCGAGCACAAGGAGATGAGAAATGAGGTGCGTTTTAGAAACCTTTCCCGATCTCACGGTGTACCATCTTCTGGGTTTCTCATGCATGTTTTCGAAGTAGGAAGATGCCCTTGAACCTGGAGATTTGGGACCCATGGGATGGGAACCACGCAGTATTACTTTAAAGGGTCTGCGTTTGCTCACTCAACCTCACAAAACCTCTCAGCCCCAAGAGTGTCCACCCTTATGTCTCAATTAGCTGTGTGTCTAGATATGGTAAATCCAGGTGGCATCACAGCCCTTGAACGAATTTTGTAAGAATTTCTCTCTCTTTCACTGTCTTTGTTTCACGGGTTTTTAAAAGTAATTGATTTTTATAAAGGGGTTTAGCTGTTTTTTACTGCTGTGTTTATGCCGCTTTACTCCCACTTGACTCACATACAGAGAGATATCAATACATAGGTTTTAAGATTCTTACTAGTCAGATATATTCTTGGGCGGTGAATACGGGGTTTTGAGTCCAGATCACTGAGCAAGGAGTAGGTCTTGTCTATTACATATTGGGTTTATGGAACGGTCTCTGAGCTAATTTGAAACCCTTCTTTTATGCATCACCCCACCTCACCTTTCCCGTTAAGCAGCCATAGTGTGTTTTCTAAACGTGTGACTCTGTTCTGTTTTGTAATTCAGTTTAAGGGTAGCGGTTTTTACATTCCCTCTATAAGTGATATCTTATGATAAGTGTCTTTTTCTGTGTGACTTATTTCACTTAGAATCGTCGTACCTAAATCCACTCATCATGCTGCTACTAGCCTTATGACGTTGATTTCATGGCTGAGTGATATTCCATTGTACATAAGGACCACAACTTCTTTATCCATTTTTCTCTTTCCTGGGATATTTAGGGTGTAACGAAGTGGAGGTTCTTGTCAACAGAGCAGCCCTAAACTTTGGGGTGCCTGTGTCTTGCTGATTTTTAGTTTTCCCAATTTATGCACCCATGAGTGGAAGTGCCCTATGCTCTCTAAGCTGAGTTTTTTCGATGTTTCAGGACACACCGTACACTTCTCCAGAGTGGTTGTTGGCAATTTACATCCCGCCCATCAGCGTAGCAAGGCTCCCGTTTCTCCATGGCCTGTCCTGCATTTCTGGTTTTGACACTTTATTCAGCATGGCCCTTTTGACCGATGGGAAGCGAGACTTCTTTGTAGCGCTGATTTGCCTTTCCAGGTTGCTTGGTTGGCCAAAAAGGGCGTATGCGTTTTTTCCTGAATATATTCAGGAAAAAACGCATACGCCCTTTTTGGCCAAGGGCATCATGGTCGAGGTTTTGCCGCTTTTCCCGTGCTTTAAAGGCGATTCGAATCTACCTCCTGAAATCTGTTTCCTGCAATTCTGCCTTGCTTTCAAATCCTCTTCGTGGCCTTCCCTCAGTATATTTGAGGACGAGAGTTATGATTTATAACTCTGCAGGTTTGTGAATTGCAGTGCCCCTGAGCTCCATTTTTCAACTCGCTTTCTTGGGAGCTGGCCGCAAAAGCGCAGGATTGCTTCAGGCCCTATTCTGGTTCCGGGCGGAAGGCTGAGCCTGTGGTTAATTCTTCTTCCTGATGGGAAAATAGAGTGACCTGTGCCTGTCCCAACACCTAGAGCTAGTGTCTCATTGGTTCCCCCTCTTCCCGTTCATCCTCAGGACAAATTGCAACCTGTACGGAACAGGAGGTTAAAGGTGCTGATTCTACAAGGAGGGAGATTGCTAGTAAAGCGGCTGGAATGGCGAACCCGAGCACAAGGAGATGAGAAATGAGGTGCGTTTTAGAAACCTTTCCCGATCACACAGTGCACCATCTTCTGGGTTTCTCATGCATGTTTTCGATGTAGGAACATGCCCTTGAACCTGGCGATTTGGGACCCATGGGATGGGTACCACGCAGTATTACTCTAAAGGGTCTGTGTTTGCTCACCCAACCTCACCAAACCTCTCAGCCCCAAGAGTTTCCACCCTTATGTCTCAGTCAGCTGTGGGTCTAGATATGGTCAATCCAGGTGGCATCACAGCCCCTGAACGAATTTAGTAAGAATTTCTCTATCTTTCACTGTCTTTGTTTCACGGATTTTTAAAAGTGATTGATTTTTATAAAGGGGTTTAGCTGCTTTTTACTGCTGTGTTTATGCCGCTTTACACCCACTTGACTCACTGACAGAGAGATATCGATACATAGGTTTTAACATTCTTATTAGTCAGATATATTCTTGGGTGGTGAATAGGGGGTGTTGAGTCCAGTTCACTGAGCAAGGAGTAGGTCGTGTCTGTTACATATTGGGTTTATGGAACGGTATCTGAGCTAATTTGAAACCCTTCTTTTATGCATCACCCCACCTCACCTTTCCCGTTAAGCAGCCATAGTGTGTTTTCTAAACGTGTGACTCTGTTCTGTTTTGTAATTCAGTTCAAGGGTAGCAATTTTTACATTCCCTCTATAAGTGATATCTTATGATAAGTGTCTTTTTCTGTGTGACTTATTGCACTTAGAATCGTCGTACCTAAATCCACTCATCATGCTGCTACTAGCCTTATGACGTTGATTTCATTGCTGAGTGATATTCCATTGTACATAAGGACCACAACTTCTTTATCCATTTTTCTCTTTCCTGGGATATTTAAGATGTAACGAAGTGGAGGTTCTTGTCAACAGAGCAGCCCTAAACTTTGGGGTGCCTGTGTCTTGCTGATTTTTAGTTTCCCCAGTTTATACGCCCACTAGTGGTAGTGCCTTATGCTCTCTAAGCTGAGTGTTTTCGATGTTTCAGGACACACCGTACACTTCTCCAGAGTGGCTGTTGGCAATTTACATCCCGCCCATCAGCGTAGCAAGGCTCCCGTTTCTCCATGGGCTGTCCTGCATATCTGGTTTTGACACTTTATTCAGCATGGCCCTTTTGACCGATGGGAAGCGAGACTTCTTTGTAGCGCTGATTTGCCTTTCCAGGTTGCTTGGTTGGCCAAAAAGGGCGTATGCGTTTTTGCCTGAATATATTCAGGAAAAAACGCATACGCCCTTTTTGGCCAAGGGCATCATGGTCGAGGTTTTGCCGCTTTTCCCGTGCTTTAAAGGCGATTCGAATCTACCTCCTGAAATCTGTTTCCTGCAATTCTGCCTTGCTTTCAAATCCTCTTCGTGGCCTTCCCTCAGTATATTTGAGGACGAGAGTTATGATTTATAACTCTGCAGGTTTGTGAATTGCAGTGCCCCTGAGCTCCATTTTTCAACTCGCTTTCTTGGGAGCTGGCCGCAAAAGCGCAGGATTGCTTCAGGCCCTATTCTGTTTCCGGGCGGAAGGCTGAGCCTGTGGTGAATTCTTCTTCCTGATGGGAAAATAGAGTGACCTGTGCCTGTCCCAACACCTAGAGCTAGTGTCTCATTGGTTCCCCCTCTTCCCGTTCATCCTCAGGACAAATTGCAACCTGTACGGAACAGGAGGTTAAAGGTGCTGATTCTCCAAGGAGGGAGATTGCTAGTAAAGCGGCTGGAATGGCGTACCCGAGCACAAGGAGATGAGAAATGAGGTGCGTTTTAGAAACCTTTCCCGATCACACGGTACACCATCTTCTGGGTTTCTCATGCATGTTTTTGAAGTAGGAACATGCCCTTGAACCTGGAGATTTGGGACCCATGGGATTGGAACCACGCAGTATTACTTTAAAGGGTCTGCGTTTGCTCACCCAACCTCACCAAACCTCTCAGCCCCAAGAGTGTCCACCCTTATGTCTCAATCAGCTGTGGGTCTAGATATGGTGAATCCAGGTGGCATCACAGCCCCTGAACGAATTTTGTAAGAATTTCTCTCTCTTTCACTGTCTTTGTTTCACGGGTTTTTAAAAGTGATTGATTTTTATAAAGGGGTTTAGCTGCTTTTCACTGCTGTGTTTATGCCCCTTTACACCCACTTGACTCACTTACAGAGAGATATCAATACATAGGTTTTAAGATTCTTACTAGTCAGATATATTCTTGGGCGGTGAATAGGGGGTGTTGAGTCCAGTTCACTGAGCAAGGAGTGGGTCGTGTCTATTACATATTGGGTTTATGGAACGGTCTCTGAGATAATTTGAAACCCTTCTTTTCTGCATCACCCCACCTCCCCTTTCCCGTTAAGCAGCCATAGTGTGTTTTCTAAACGTGTGACTCTGTTCTGTTTTGTAATTCAGTTCAAGGGTAGCGGTTTTTACATTCCCTCTATAAGTGATATCTTATGATAAGTGTCTTTTTCTGTGTGACTTATTTCACTTAGAATCGTCGTACCTAAATCCACTCATCATGCTGCTACTAGCCTTATGACGTTGATTTCATGGCTGAGTGATATTCCATTGTACATAAGGACCACAACTTCTTTATCCAGTTTTCTCTTTCCTGGGATATTTAGGGTGTAACGAAGTGGAGGTTCTTGTCCACAGAGCAGCCCTAAACTTTGGGGTGCCTGTGTCTTGCTGATTTTTAGTTTTCCCAATTTATACGCCCATGAGTGGAAGTGCCCTATGCTCTCTAAGCTGAGTTTTTTCGATGTTTCAGGACACACCGTACACTTCTCCAGAGTGGCTGTTGGCAATTTACATCCCGCCCATCAGCGTAGCAAGGCTCCCGTTTCTCCATGGCCTGTCCTGTATTTCTGGTTTTGACATTTTATTCAGCATGGCCCTTTTGACCGATGGGAAGCGAGACTTCTTTGTAGCGCTGATTTGCCTTTCCAGGTTGCTTGGTTGGCCAAAAAGGGCGTATGCGTTTTTTCCTGAATATATTCAGGAAAAAACGCATACGCCCTTTTTGGCCAAGGGCATCATGGTCGAGGTTTTGCCGCTTTTCCCGTGCTATAAAAGCGATTCGAATCTACCTCCTGAAATCTGTTTCCTGCAATTCTGCCTTGCTTTCAAATCTTCTTCATTGTCTTCCGTCAGTATGTTTGTGGACGAGAGTTATGATTTATAACTCTGCAGGTTTGTGAATTGCAGTGCCCCTGAGCTCCATTTTTCAACTCACTTTCTTGGGTCCTGGCCGCAAAAGCGCAGGATTGCTTCAGGCCCTATTCTGCTCCCGGGCGGCAGGCTGAGCCTGTGGTTAATTCTTCTTCCTGATGGGAAAATAGAGTGACCTGTGCCTGTCCCAAAACCTAGAGCTAGTGTCTCATTCGTTCCCCCTCTTCCCGTTCATCCTCAGGACAAATTGCAACCTGTACGGAACAGGAGGTTAAAGGTGCTGATTCTCCAAGGAGGGAGATTGCTAGTAAAGTGGCTGGAATGGCGAACCCGAGCACAAGGAGATGAGAAATGAGGTGCGTTTTAGAAACCTTTCCCTATCACACGGTGCACCATCTTCTGGGTTTCTCATGCATGTTTTCGAAGTAGGAAGATGCCCTTGAACCTGGAGATTTGGGACCCATGGGATGGGAACCACGCAGTATTACTTTAAAGGGTCTGCGTTTGCTCACTCAACCTCACGAAACCTCTCAGCCCCAAGAGTGTCCACCCTTATGTCTCAATTAGCTGTGTGTCTAGATATGGTAAATCCAGGTGGCATCACAGCCCTTGAACGAATTTTGTAAGAATTTCTCTCTCTTTCACTGTCTTTGTTTCACGGGTTTTTAAAAGTAATTGATTTTTATAAAGGGGTTTAGCTGTTTTTTACTGCTGTGTTTATGCCGCTTTACTCCCACTTGACTCACATACAGAGAGATATCAATACATAGGTTTTAAGATTCTTACTAGTCAGATATATTCTTGGGCGGTGAATACGGGGTTTTGAGTCCAGATCACTGAGCAAGGAGTAGGTCTTGTCTATTACATATTGGGTTTATGGAACGGTCTCTGAGCTAATTTGAAACCCTTCTTTTATGCATCACCCCACCTCACCTTTCCCGTTAAGCAGCCATAGTGTGTTTTCTAAACGTGTGACTCTGTTCTGTTTTGTAATTCAGTTTAAGGGTAGCGGTTTTTACATTCCCTCTATAAGTGATATCTTATGATAAGTGTCTTTTTCTGTGTGACTTATTTCACTTAGAATCGTCGTACCTAAATCCACTCATCATGCTGCTACTAGCCTTATGACGTTGATTTCATGGCTGAGTGATATTCCATTGTACATAAGGACCACAACTTCTTTATCCATTTTTCTCTTTCCTGGGATATTTAGGGTGTAACGAAGTGGAGGTTCTTGTCAACAGAGCAGCCCTAAACTTTGGGGTGCCTGTGTCTTGCTGATTTGTAGTTTTCCCAATTTATACGCCCATGAGTGGAAGTGCCCTATGCTCTCTAAGCTGAGTTTTTTCGATGTTTCAGGACACACCGTACACTTCTCCAGAGTGGTTGTTGGCAATTTACATCCCGCCCATCAGCGTAGCAAGGCTCCCGTTTCTCCATGGCCTGTCCTGCATTTCTGGTTTTGACACTTTATTCAGCATGGCCCTTTTGACCGATGGGAAGCGAGACTTCTTTGTAGCGCTGATTTGCCTTTCCAGGTTGCTTGGTTGGCCAAAAAGGGCGTATGCGTTTTTTCCTGAATATATTCAGGAAAAAACGCATACGCCCTTTTTGGCCAAGGGCATCATGGTCGAGGTTTTGCCGCTTTTCCCGTGCTTTAAAGGCGATTTGAATCTACCTCCTGAAATCTGTTTCCTGCAATTCTGCCGTGCTTTCAAATCCTCTTCGTTGCCTTCCCTCAATATATTTGAGGACGAGAGTTATCATTTATAACTCTGCAGGTTTGTGAATTGCAGTGCCCCTGAGCTCCATTTTTCAACTCGCTTTCTTGGGAGCTGGCCGCAAAATCGCAGGACTGCTTCAGGCCCTATTTTGGTCCCGGGCGGCAGGCTGAGCCTGTGGTTAATTCTTCTTCCTGATGGGAAAATAGAGTGACCTGTGCCTGTCCCAACACCTAGAGCTAGTGTCTCATTGGTTCCCCCTTTTCCGGTTCATCCTCAATTCAAATTGCAACCGGTACGGAACAGGAGGTTAAAGGTGCTGATTCTCCAAGGAGGGAGATTGCTAGTAAAGCGGCTGGAATGGCGAACCCGAGCACAAGGAGATGAGAAATGAGGTGCGTTTTAGAAACCTTTCCCGATCTCACGGTGTACCATCTTCTGGGTTTCTCATGCATGTTTTCGAAGTAGGAAGATGCCCTTGAACCTGGAGATTTGGGACCCATGGGATGGGAACCACGCAGTATTACTTTAAAGGGTCTGCGTTTGCTCACCCAACCTCACCAAACCTCTCAGGCCCAAGAGTGGCCACCCTTATGTCTCAATCAGCTGTGGGTCTAGATATGGTCAATCCAGGTGGCATCACAGCCCCTGAACGAATTTAGTAAGAATTTCTCTATCTTTCACTGTCTTTGTTTCACGGGTTTTTAAAAGTGATTGATTTTTATAAAGGGGTTTAGCTGCTTTTCACTGCTGTGTTTATGCCGCTTTACACCCACTTGACTCACATACAGAGAGATATCAATACATAGGTTGTAAGATTCTTACTAGTCAGATATATTCTTGGGCGGTGAATAGGGGGTGTTGAGTCCAGTTCACTGAGCAAGGAGTAGGTCGTGTCTATTACATATTGGGTTTATGGAACGGTCTCTGAGCTAATTTGAAACCCTTCTTTTATGCATCACCCTACCTCACCTTTCCCGTTAAGCAGCCATAGTGTGTTTTCTAAACGTGTGACTCTGTTCTGTTTTGTAATTCAGTTCAAGGGTAGCGGTTTTTACATTCCCTCTATAAGTGATATCTTATGATAAGTGTCTTTTTCTGTGTGACTTATTTCACTTAGAATCGTCGTACCTAAATCCACTCATCATGCTGCTACTAGCCTTATGACGTTGATTTCATGGCTGAGTGATATTCCATTGTACATAAGGACCACAACTTCTTTATCCATTTTTCTCTTTCCTGGGATATTTAAGGTGTAACGAAGTGGAGGTTCTTGTCAACAGAGCAGCCCTAAACTTTGGGGTGCCTGTGTCTTGCTGATTTGTAGTTTTCCCAATTTATACGCCCATGAGTGGAAGTGCCCTATGCTCTCTAAGCTGAGTTTTTTCGATGTTTCAGGACACACCGTACACTTCTCCAGAGTGGTTGTTGGCAATTTACATCCCGCCCATCAGCGTAGCAAGGCTCCCGTTTCTCCATGGCCTGTCCTGCATTTCTGGTTTTGACACTTTATTCAGCATGGCCCTTTTGACCTATGGGAAGCGAGACTTCTTTGTAACGCTGATTTGCCTTTCCAGGTTGCTTGGTTGGCCAAAAAGGGCGTATGCGTTTTTTCCTGAATATATTCAGGAAAAAACGCATACGCCCTTTTTGGCCAAGAGCATCATTGTCGAGGTTTTGCCGCTTTTCCCGTGCTTTAAAGGCGATTCGAATCTACCTCCTGAAATCTGTTTCCTGCAATTCTGCCTTGCTTTCAAATCCTCTTCGTTGCCTTCCGTCAATATATTTGTGGACGAGAGTTATCATTTATATCTCTGCAGGTTTGTGAATTGCAGTGCCCCTGAGCTCCATTTTTCAACTCGTTTTCTTGGGAGCTGGCCGCAAAAGCGCAGGATTGCTTCAGGCACTATTCTGCTTCCGGGCGGAAGGCTGAGCCTGTGGTTAATTCTTCTTCCTGATGGGAAAATAGAGTGACCTGTGCCTGTCTCAACACCTAGAGCTAGTGTCGCATTGGTTCCCCCTCTTCCCGTTCATCCTCAGGACAAATTGCAACCTGTACGGAACAGGAGGTTAAAGGTGCTGATTCTCCAAGGAGGGAGATTGCTAGTAAAGCGGCTGGAATGGCGAACCCGAGCACAAGGAGATGAGAAATGAGGTGCGTTTTAGAAACCTTTCCCGATCACACGGTGCACCATCTTCTGGGTTTCTCATGCATGTTTTCGAAGTAGGAAGATGCCCTTGAACCTGGAGATTTGGGACCCATGGGATGGGAACCACGCAGTATTACTTTAACGGGTCTGCGTTTGCTCACTCAAACTCACGAAACCTCTCAGCCCCAAGAGTGTCCACCCTTATGTCTCAATTAGCTGTGTGTCTAGATATGGTAAATCCAGGTGGCATCACAGCCCTTGAACGAATTTTGTAAGAATTTCTCTCTCTTTCACTGTCTTTGTTTCACGGGTTTTTAAAAGTGATTGATTTTTATAAAGGGGTTTAGCTGCTTTTCACTGCTGTGTTTATGCCGCTTTACACCCACTTGACTCACTTACAGAGAGATATCAATACATAGGTTTTAACATTCTTACTAGTCAGATATATTCTTGGGCGTTGAATAGGGGGTGTTGAGTCCAGTTCACTGAGCAAGGAGTAGGTCGTGTCTATTACATATTGGGTTTATGGAACGGTCTCTGAGCTAATTTGAAACCCTTCTTTTATGCATCACCCCACCTCCCCTTTCCCGTTAAGCAGCCATAGTGTGTTTTCTAAACGTGTGACTCTGTTCTGTTTTGTAATTCAGTTCAAGGGTCGCGGTTTTTACATTCCCTCTATAAGTGATATCTTATGATAAGTGTCTTTTTCTGTGTGACTTATTTCACTTAGAATCGTCGTACCTAAATCCACTCATCATGCTGCTACTAGCCTTATGACGTTGATTTCATGGCTTAGTGATATTCCATTGTACATAAGGACCACAACTTCTTTATCCATTTTTCTCTTTCCTGGGATATTTAAGGTGTAACGAAGTGGAGGTTCTTGTCAACAGAGCAGCCCTAAACTTTGGGGTGCCTGTGTCTTGCTGATTTTTAATTTTCCCAATTTATACGCCCATGAGTGGAAGTGCCCTATGCTCTCTAAGCTGAGTTTTTTCGATGTTTCAGGACACACCGTACACTTCTCCAGAGTGGCTGTTGGCAATTTACATCCCGCCCATCAGCGTAGCAAGGCTCCCCTTTCTCCATGGCCTGTCCTGCATTTCTGGGTTTGACACTTTATTCAGCATGGCCCTTTTGACCGATGGGAAGCGAGACTTCTTTGTAGCGCTGATTTGCCTTTCCAGGTTGCTTGGTTGGCCAAAAAGGGCGTATGCGTTTTTTCCTGAATATATTCAGGAAAAAACGCATACGCCCTTTTTGGCCAAGGGCATCATTGTCGAGGTTTTGCCGCTTTTCCCGTGCTTTAAAGGCGATTCGAATCTACCTCCTGAAATCTGTTTCCTGCAATTCTGCCTTGCTTTCAAATCCTCTTCGTTGCCTTCCGTCAATATATTTGTGGACGAGAGTTATCATTTATATCTCTGCAGGTTTGTGAATTGCAGTGCCCCTGAGCTCCATTTTTCAACTCGTTTTCTTGGGAGCTGGCCGCAAAAGCGCAGGATTGCTTCAGGCACTATTCTGCTTCCGGGCGGAAGGCTGAGCCTGTGGTTAATTCTTCTTCCTGATGGGAAAATAGAGTGACCTGTGCCTGTCTCAACACCTAGAGCTAGTGTCGCATTGGTTCCCCCTCTTCCCGTTCATCCCCAGGACAAATTGCAACCTGTACGGAACAGGAGGTTAAAGGTGCTGATTCTCCAAGGAGGGAGATTGCTAGTAAAGCGGCTGGAATGGCGAACCCGAGCACAAGGAGATGAGAAATGAGGTGCGTTTTAGAAACCTTTCCCGATCTCACGGTGTACCATCTTCTGGGTTTCTCATGCATGTTTTCGAAGTAGGAAGATGCCCTTGAACCTGGAGATTTGGGACCCATGGGATGGGAACCACGCAGTATTACTTTAAAGGGTCTGCGTTTGCTCACCCAACCTCACCAAACCTCTCAGGCCCAAGAGTGGCCACCCTTATGTCTCAATCAGCTGTGGGTCTAGATATGGTCAATCCAGGTGGCATCACAGCCCCTGAACGAATTTAGTAAGAATTTCTCTATCTTTCACTGTCTTTGTTTCACGGGTTTTTAAAAGTGATTGATTTTTATAAAGGGGTTTAGCTGCTTTTCACTGCTGTGTTTATGCCGCTTTACACCCACTTGACTCACATACAGAGAGATATCAATACATAGGTTGTAAGATTCTTACTAGTCAGATATATTCTTGGGCGGTGAATAGGGGGTGTTGAGTCCAGTTCACTGAGCAAGGAGTAGGTCGTGTCTATTACATATTGGGTTTATGGAACGGTCTCTGAGCTAATTTGAAACCCTTCTTTTATGCATCACCCTACCTCACCTTTCCCGTTAAGCAGCCATAGTGTGTTTTCTAAACGTGTGACTCTGTTCTGTTTTGTAATTCAGTCCAAGGGTCGCGGTTTTTACATTCCCTCTATAAGTGATATCTTATGATAAGTGTCTTTTTCTGTGTGACTTATTTCACTTAGAATCGTCGTACCTAAATCCACTCATCATGCTGCTACTAGCCTTATGACGTTGATTTCATGGCTGAGTGATATTCCATTGTACATAAGGACCACAACTTCTTTATCCATTTTTCTCTTTCCTGGGATATTTAAGGTGTAACGAAGTGGAGGTTCTTGTCAACAGAGCAGCCCTAAACTTTGGGGTGCCTGTGTCTTGCTGATTTGTAGTTTTCCCAATTTATACGCCCATGAGTGGAAGTGCCCTATGCTCTCTAAGCTGAGTTTTTTCGATGTTTCAGGACACACCGTACACTTCTCCAGAGTGGTTGTTGGCAATTTACATCCCGCCCATCAGCGTAGCAAGGCTCCCGTTTCTCCATGGCCTGTCCTGCATTTCTGGTTTTGACACTTTATTCAGCATGGCCCTTTTGACCTATGGGAAGCGAGACTTCTTTGTAACGCTGATTTGCCTTTCCAGGTTGCTTGGTTGGCCAAAAAGGGCGTATGCGTTTTTTCCTGAATATATTCAGGAAAAAACGCATACGCCCTTTTTGGCCAAGAGCATCATTGTCGAGGTTTTGCCGCTTTTCCCGTGCTTTAAAGGCGATTCGAATCTACCTCCTGAAATCTGTTTCCTGCAATTCTGCCTTGCTTTCAAATCCTCTTCGTTGCCTTCCGTCAATATATTTGTGGACGAGAGTTATCATTTATATCTCTGCAGGTTTGTGAATTGCAGTGCCCCTGAGCTCCATTTTTCAACTCGTTTTCTTGGGAGCTGGCCGCAAAAGCGCAGGATTGCTTCAGGCACTATTCTGCTTCCGGGCGGAAGGCTGAGCCTGTGGTTAATTCTTCTTCCTGATGGGAAAATAGAGTGACCTGTGCCTGTCTCAACACCTAGAGCTAGTGTCGCATTGGTTCCCCCTCTTCCCGTTCATCCTCAGGACAAATTGCAACCTGTACGGAACAGGAGGTTAAAGGTGCTGATTCTCCAAGGAGGGAGATTGCTAGTAAAGCGGCTGGAATGGCGAACCCGAGCACAAGGAGATGAGAAATGAGGTGCGTTTTAGAAACCTTTCCCGATCACACGGTGCACCATCTTCTGGGTTTCTCATGCATGTTTTCGAAGTAGGAAGATGCCCTTGAACCTGGAGATTTGGGACCCATGGGATGGGAACCACGCAGTATTACTTTAACGGGTCTGCGTTTGCTCACTCAAACTCACGAAACCTCTCAGCCCCAAGAGTGTCCACCCTTATGTCTCAATTAGCTGTGTGTCTAGATATGGTAAATCCAGGTGGCATCACAGCCCTTGAACGAATTTTGTAAGAATTTCTCTCTCTTTCACTGTCTTTGTTTCACGGGTTTTTAAAAGTGATTGATTTTTATAAAGGGGTTTAGCTGCTTTTCACTGCTGTGTTTATGCCGCTTTACACCCACTTGACTCACTTACAGAGAGATATCAATACATAGGTTTTAACATTCTTACTAGTCAGATATATTCTTGGGCGTTGAATAGGGGGTGTTGAGTCCAGTTCACTGAGCAAGGAGTAGGTCGTGTCTATTACATATTGGGTTTATGGAACGGTCTCTGAGCTAATTTGAAACCCTTCTTTTATGCATCACCCCACCTCCCCTTTCCCGTTAAGCAGCCATAGTGTGTTTTCTAAACGTGTGACTCTGTTCTGTTTTGTAATTCAGTTCAAGGGTCGCGGTTTTTACATTCCCTCTATAAGTGATATCTTATGATAAGTGTCTTTTTCTGTGTGACTTATTTCACTTAGAATCGTCGTACCTAAATCCACTCATCATGCTGCTACTAGCCTTATGACGTTGATTTCATGGCTTAGTGATATTCCATTGTACATAAGGACCACAACTTCTTTATCCATTTTTCTCTTTCCTGGGATATTTAAGGTGTAACGAAGTGGAGGTTCTTGTCAACAGAGCAGCCCTAAACTTTGGGGTGCCTGTGTCTTGCTGATTTTTAATTTTCCCAATTTATACGCCCATGAGTGGAAGTGCCCTATGCTCTCTAAGCTGAGTTTTTTCGATGTTTCAGGACACACCGTACACTTCTCCAGAGTGGCTGTTGGCAATTTACATCCCGCCCATCAGCGTAGCAAGGCTCCCCTTTCTCCATGGCCTGTCCTGCATTTCTGGGTTTGACACTTTATTCAGCATGGCCCTTTTGACCGATGGGAAGCGAGACTTCTTTGTAGCGCTGATTTGCCTTTCCAGGTTGCTTGGTTGGCCAAAAAGGGCGTATGCGTTTTTTCCTGAATATATTCAGGAAAAAACGCATACGCCCTTTTTGGCCAAGGGCATCATTGTCGAGGTTTTGCCGCTTTTCCCGTGCTTTAAAGGCGATTCGAATCTACCTCCTGAAATCTGTTTCCTGCAATTCTGCCTTGCTTTCAAATCCTCTTCGTTGCCTTCCGTCAATATATTTGTGGACGAGAGTTATCATTTATATCTCTGCAGGTTTGTGAATTGCAGTGCCCCTGAGCTCCATTTTTCAACTCGTTTTCTTGGGAGCTGGCCGCAAAAGCGCAGGATTGCTTCAGGCACTATTCTGCTTCCGGGCGGAAGGCTGAGCCTGTGGTTAATTCTTCTTCCTGATGGGAAAATAGAGTGACCTGTGCCTGTCTCAACACCTAGAGCTAGTGTCGCATTGGTTCCCCCTCTTCCCGTTCATCCCCAGGACAAATTGCAACCTGTACGGAACAGGAGGTTAAAGGTGCTGATTCTCCAAGGAGGGAGATTGCTAGTAAAGCGGCTGGAATGGCGAACCCGAGCACAAGGAGATGAGAAATGAGGTGCGTTTTAGAAACCTTTCCCGATCTCACGGTGTACCATCTTCTGGGTTTCTCATGCATGTTTTCGAAGTAGGAAGATGCCCTTGAACCTGGAGATTTGGGACCCATGGGATGGGAACCACGCAGTATTACTTTAAAGGGTCTGCGTTTGCTCACCCAACCTCACCAAACCTCTCAGGCCCAAGAGTGGCCACCCTTATGTCTCAATCAGCTGTGGGTCTAGATATGGTCAATCCAGGTGGCATCACAGCCCCTGAACGAATTTAGTAAGAATTTCTCTATCTTTCACTGTCTTTGTTTCACGGGTTTTTAAAAGTGATTGATTTTTATAAAGGGGTTTAGCTGCTTTTCACTGCTGTGTTTATGCCGCTTTACACCCACTTGACTCACATACAGAGAGATATCAATACATAGGTTGTAAGATTCTTACTAGTCAGATATATTCTTGGGCGGTGAATAGGGGGTGTTGAGTCCAGTTCACTGAGCAAGGAGTAGGTCGTGTCTATTACATATTGGGTTTATGGAACGGTCTCTGAGCTAATTTGAAACCCTTCTTTTATGCATCACCCTACCTCACCTTTCCCGTTAAGCAGCCATAGTGTGTTTTCTAAACGTGTGACTCTGTTCTGTTTTGTAATTCAGTCCAAGGGTCGCGGTTTTTACATTCCCTCTATAAGTGATATCTTATGATAAGTGTCTTTTTCTGTGTGACTTATTTCACTTAGAATCGTCGTACCTAAATCCACTCATCATGCTGCTACTAGCCTTATGACGTTGATTTCATGGCTGAGTGATATTCCATTGTACATAAGGACCACAACTTCTTTATCCATTTTTCTCTTTCCTGGGATATTTAAGGTGTAACGAAGTGGAGGTTCTTGTCAACAGAGCAGCCCTAAACTTTGGGGTGCCTGTGTCTTGCTGATTTGTAGTTTTCCCAATTTATACGCCCATGAGTGGAAGTGCCCTATGCTCTCTAAGCTGAGTTTTTTCGATGTTTCAGGACACACCGTACACTTCTCCAGAGTGGTTGTTGGCAATTTACATCCCGCCCATCAGCGTAGCAAGGCTCCCGTTTCTCCATGGCCTGTCCTGCATTTCTGGTTTTGACACTTTATTCAGCATGGCCCTTTTGACCTATGGGAAGCGAGACTTCTTTGTAACGCTGATTTGCCTTTCCAGGTTGCTTGGTTGGCCAAAAAGGGCGTATGCGTTTTTTCCTGAATATATTCAGGAAAAAACGCATACGCCCTTTTTGGCCAAGAGCATCATTGTCGAGGTTTTGCCGCTTTTCCCGTGCTTTAAAGGCGATTCGAATCTACCTCCTGAAATCTGTTTCCTGCAATTCTGCCTTGCTTTCAAATCCTCTTCGTTGCCTTCCGTCAATATATTTGTGGACGAGAGTTATCATTTATATCTCTGCAGGTTTGTGAATTGCAGTGCCCCTGAGCTCCATTTTTCAACTCGTTTTCTTGGGAGCTGGCCGCAAAAGCGCAGGATTGCTTCAGGCACTATTCTGCTTCCGGGCGGAAGGCTGAGCCTGTGGTTAATTCTTCTTCCTGATGGGAAAATAGAGTGACCTGTGCCTGTCTCAACACCTAGAGCTAGTGTCGCATTGGTTCCCCCTCTTCCCGTTCATCCTCAGGACAAATTGCAACCTGTACGGAACAGGAGGTTAAAGGTGCTGATTCTCCAAGGAGGGAGATTGCTAGTAAAGCGGCTGGAATGGCGAACCCGAGCACAAGGAGATGAGAAATGAGGTGCGTTTTAGAAACCTTTCCCGATCACACGGTGCACCATCTTCTGGGTTTCTCATGCATGTTTTCGAAGTAGGAAGATGCCCTTGAACCTGGAGATTTGGGACCCATGGGATGGGAACCACGCAGTATTACTTTAACGGGTCTGCGTTTGCTCACTCAACCTCACGAAACCTCTCAGCCCCAAGAGTGTCCACCCTTATGTCTCAATTAGCTGTGTGTCTAGATATGGTAAATCCAGGTGGCATCACAGCCCTTGAACGAATTTTGTAAGAATTTCTCTCTCTTTCACTGTCTTTGTTTCACGGGTTTTTAAAAGTGATTGATTTTTATAAAGGGGTTTAGCTGCTTTTCACTGCTGTGTTTATGCCGCTTTACACCCACTTGACTCACTTACAGAGAGATATCAATACATAGGTTTTAACATTCTTACTAGTCAGATATATTCTTGGGCGTTGAATAGGGGGTGTTGAGTCCAGTTCACTGAGCAAGGAGTAGGTCGTGTCTATTACATATTGGGTTTATGGAACGGTCTCTGAGCTAATTTGAAACCCTTCTTTTATGCATCACCCCACCTCCCCTTTCCCGTTAAGCAGCCATAGTGTGTTTTCTAAACGTGTGACTCTGTTCTGTTTTGTAATTCAGTTCAAGGGTCGCGGTTTTTACATTCCCTCTATAAGTGATATCTTATGATAAGTGTCTTTTTCTGTGTGACTTATTTCACTTAGAATCGTCGTACCTAAATCCACTCATCATGCTGCTACTAGCCTTATGACGTTGATTTCATGGCTGAGTGATATTCCATTGTACATAAGGACCACAACTTCTTTATCCAGTTTTCTCTTTCCTGGGATATTTAGGGTGTAACGAAGTGGAGGTTCTTGTCAACAGAGCAGCCCTAAACTTTGGGGTGCCTGTGTCTTGCTGATTTTTACTTTTCCCAATTTATACGCCCATGAGTGGAAGTGCCCTATGCTCTCTAAGCTGAGTTTTTTCGATGTTTCAGGACACACCGTACACTTCTCCAGAGTGGCTGTTGGCAATTTACATCCCGCCCATCAGCGTAGCAAGGCTCCCGTTTCTCCATGGCCTGTCCTGCATTTCTGGTTTTGACACTTTATTCAGCATGGCCCTTTTGACCGATGGGAAGCGAGACTTCTTTGTAGCGCTGATTTGCCTTTCCAGGTTGCTTGGTTGGCCAAAAAGGGCGTATGCGTTTTTTCCTGAATATATTCAGGAAAAAACGCATACGCCCTTTTTGGCCAAGGGCATCATGGTCGAGGTTTTGCCGCTTTTCCCGTGCTATAAAAGCGATTCGAATCTACCTCCTGAAATCTGTTTCCTGCAATTCTGCCTTGCTTTCAAATCTTCTTCATTGTCTTCCGTCAGTATGTTTGTGGACGAAAGTCATCATTTATAACTCTGCAGGTTTGTGAATTGCAGTGCCCCTGAGCTCCATTTTTCAACTCACTTTCTTGGGTCCTGGCCGCAAAAGCGCAGGATTGCTTCAGGCCCTATTCTGCTCCCGGGCGGCAGGCTGAGCCTGTGGTTAATTCTTCTTCCTGATGGGAAAATAGAGTGACCTGTGCCTGTCCCAAAACCTAGAGCTAGTGTCTCATTGGTTCCCCCTCTTCCCGTTCATCCTCAGGACAAATTGCAACCTGTACGGAACAGGAGGTTAAAGGTGCTGATTCTCCAAGGAGGGAGATTGCTAGTAAAGTGGCTGGAATGGCGAACCCGAGCACAAGGAGATGAGAAATGAGGTGCGTTTTAGAAACCTTTCCCGATCACACGGTGTACCATCTTCTGGGTTTCTCATGCATGTTTTCGAAGTAGGAAGATGCCCTTGAACCTGGAGATTTGGGACCCATGGGATGGGAACCACGCAGTATTACTTTAAAGGGTCTGCGTTTGCTCACTCAACCTCACGAAACCTCTCAGCCCCAAGAGTGTCCACCCTTATGTCTCAATTAGCTGTGTGTCTAGATATGGTCAATCCAGGTGGCATCACAGCCCTTGAACGAATTTTGTAAGAATTTCTCTCTCTTTCACTGTCTTAGTTTCACGGGTTTTTAAAAGTAATTGATTTTTATAAAGGAGTTTAGCTGTTTTTTACTGCTGTGTTTATGCCGCTTTACTCCCACTTGACTCACATACAGAGAGATATCAATACATAGGTTTTAAGATTCTTACTAGTCAGATATATTCTTGGGCGGTGAATACGGGGTTCTGAGTCCAGATCACTGAGCAAGGAGTAGGTCTTGTCTATTACATATTGGGTTTATGGAACGGTCTCTGAGCTAATTTGAAACCCTTCTTTTATGCATCACCCCACCTCACCTTTCCCGTTAAGCAGCCATAGTGTGTTTTCTAAACGTGTGACTCTGTTCTGTTTTGTAATTCAGTTTAAGGGTAGCGGTTTTTACATTCCCTCTATAAGTGATATCTTATGATAAGTGTCTTTTTCTGTGTGACTTATTTCACTTAGAATCGTCGTACCTAAATCCACTCATCATGCTGCTACTAGCCTTATGACGTTGATTTCATGGCTGAGTGATATTCCATTGTACATAAGGACCACAACTTCTTTATCCATTTTTCTCTTTCCTGGGATATTTAGGGTGTAACGAAGTGGAGGTTCTTGTCAACAGAGCAGCCCTAAACTTTGGGGTGCCTGTGTCTTGCTGATTTGTAGTTTTCCCAATTTATACGCCCATGAGTGGAAGTGCCCTATGCTCTCTAAGCTGAGTTTTTTCGATGTTTCAGGACACACCGTACACTTCTCCAGAGTGGTTGTTGGCAATTTACATCCCGCCCATCAGCGTAGCAAGGCTCCCGTTTCTCCATGGCCTGTCCTGCATTTCTGGTTTTGACACTTTATTCAGCATGGCCCTTTTGACCGATGGGAAGCGAGACTTCTTTGTAGCGCTGATTTGCCTTTCCAGGTTGCTTGGTTGGCCAAAAAGGGCGTATGCGTTTTTGCCTGAATATATTCAGGAAAAAACGCATACGCCCTTTTTGGCCAAGGGCATCATTGTCGAGGTTTTGCCGCTTTTCCCGTGCTTTAAAGGCGATTTGAATCTACCTCCTGAAATCTGTTTCCTGCAATTCTGCCGTGCTTTCAAATCCTCTTCGTTGCCTTCCCTCAATATATTTGAGGACGAGAGTTATCATTTATAACTCTGCAGGTTTGTGAATTGCAGTGCCCCTGAGCTCCATTTTTCAACTCGCTTTCTTGGGAGCTGGCCGCAAAATCGCAGGACTGCTTCAGGCCCTATTTTGGTCCCGGGCGGCAGGCTGAGCCTGTGGTTAATTCTTCTTCCTGATGGGAAAATAGAGTGACCTGTGCCTGTCCCAACACCTAGAGCTAGTGTCTCATTGGTTCCCCCTCTTCCGGTTCATCCTCAATTCAAATTGCAACCGGTACGGAACAGGAGGTTAAAGGTGCTGATTCTCCAAGGAGGGAGATTGCTAGTAAAGCGGCTGGAATGGCGAACCCGAGCACAAGGAGATGAGAAATGAGGTGCGTTTTAGAAACCTTTCCCGATCTCACGGTGTACCATCTTCTGGGTTTCTCATGCATGTTTTCGAAGTAGGAAGATGCCCTTGAACCTGGAGATTTGGGACCCATGGGATGGGAACCACGCAGTATTACTTTAAAGGGTCTGCGTTTGCTCACTCAACCTCACAAAACCTCTCAGCCCCAAGAGTGTCCACCCTTATGTCTCAATTAGCTGTGTGTCTAGATATGGTAAATCCAGGTGGCATCACAGCCCTTGAACGAATTTTGTAAGAATTTCTCTCTCTTTCACTGTCTTTGTTTCACGGGTTTTTAAAAGTAATTGATTTTTATAAAGGGGTTTAGCTGTTTTTTACTGCTGTGTTTATGCCGCTTTACTCCCACTTGACTCACATACAGAGAGATATCAATACATAGGTTTTAAGATTCTTACTAGTCAGATATATTCTTGGGCGGTGAATACGGGGTTTTGAGTCCAGATCACTGAGCAAGGAGTAGGTCTTGTCTATTACATATTGGGTTTATGGAACGGTCTCTGAGCTAATTTGAAACCCTTCTTTTATGCATCACCCCACCTCACCTTTCCCGTTAAGCAGCCATAGTGTGTTTTCTAAACGTGTGACTCTGTTCTGTTTTGTAATTCAGTTTAAGGGTAGCGGTTTTTACATTCCCTCTATAAGTGATATCTTATGATAAGTGTCTTTTTCTGTGTGACTTATTTCACTTAGAATCGTCGTACCTAAATCCACTCATCATGCTGCTACTAGCCTTATGACGTTGATTTCATGGCTGAGTGATATTCCATTGTACATAAGGACCACAACTTCTTTATCCATTTTTCTCTTTCCTGGGATATTTAGGGTGTAACGAAGTGGAGGTTCTTGTCAACAGAGCAGCCCTAAACTTTGGGGTGCCTGTGTCTTGCTGATTTTTAGTTTTCCCAATTTATGCACCCATGAGTGGAAGTGCCCTATGCTCTCTAAGCTGAGTTTTTTCGATGTTTCAGGACACACCGTACACTTCTCCAGAGTGGTTGTTGGCAATTTACATCCCGCCCATCAGCGTAGCAAGGCTCCCGTTTCTCCATGGCCTGTCCTGCATTTCTGGTTTTGACACTTTATTCAGCATGGCCCTTTTGACCGATGGGAAGCGAGACTTCTTTGTAGCGCTGATTTGCCTTTCCAGGTTGCTTGGTTGGCCAAAAAGGGCGTATGCGTTTTTTCCTGAATATATTCAGGAAAAAACGCATACGCCCTTTTTGGCCAAGGGCATCATGGTCGAGGTTTTGCCGCTTTTCCCGTGCTTTAAAGGCGATTCGAATCTACCTCCTGAAATCTGTTTCCTGCAATTCTGCCTTGCTTTCAAATCCTCTTCGTGGCCTTCCCTCAATATATTTGAGGACGAGAGTTATGATTTATAACTCTGCAGGTTTGTGAATTGCAGTGCCCCTGAGCTCCATTTTTCAACTCGCTTTCTTGGGAGCTGGCCGCAAAAGCGCAGGATTGCTTCAGGCCCTATTCTGGTTCCGGGCGGAAGGCTGAGCCTGTGGTTAATTCTTCTTCCTGATGGGAAAATAGAGTGACCTGTGCCTGTCCCAACACCTAGAGCTAGTGTCTCATTGGTTCCCCCTCTTCCCGTTCATCCTCAGGACAAATTGCAACCTGTACGGAACAGGAGGTTAAAGGTGCTGATTCTCCAAGGAGGGAGATTGCTAGTAAAGCGGCTGGAATGGCGAACCCGAGCACAAGGAGATGAGAAATGAGGTGCGTTTTAGAAACCTTTCCCGATCACACAGTGCACCATCTTCTGGGTTTCTCATGCATGTTTTCGATGTAGGAACATGCCCTTGAACCTGGCGATTTGGGACCCATGGGATGGGTACCACGCAGTATTACTCTAAAGGGTCTGTGTTTGCTCACCCAACCTCACCAAACCTCTCAGCCCCAAGAGTTTCCACCCTTATGTCTCAGTCAGCTGTGGGTCTAGATATGGTCAATCCAGGTGGCATCACAGCCCCTGAACGAATTTAGTAAGAATTTCTCTATCTTTCACTGTCTTTGTTTCACGGATTTTTAAAAGTGATTGATTTTTATAAAGGGGTTTAGCTGCTTTTTACTGCTGTGTTTATGCCGCTTTACACCCACTTGACTCACTGACAGAGAGATATCGATACATAGGTTTTAACATTCTTATTAGTCAGATATATTCTTGGGTGGTGAATAGGGGGTGTTGAGTCCAGTTCACTGAGCAAGGAGTAGGTCGTGTCTGTTACATATTGGGTTTATGGAACGGTATCTGAGCTAATTTGAAACCCTTCTTTTATGCATCACCCCACCTCACCTTTCCCGTTAAGCAGCCATAGTGTGTTTTCTAAACGTGTGACTCTGTTCTGTTTTGTAATTCAGTTCAAGGGTAGCAATTTTTACATTCCCTCTATAAGTGATATCTTATGATAAGTGTCTTTTTCTGTGTGACTTATTGCACTTAGAATCGTCGTACCTAAATCCACTCATCATGCTGCTACTAGCCTTATGACGTTGATTTCATTGCTGAGTGATATTCCATTGTACATAAGGACCACAACTTCTTTATCCATTTTTCTCTTTCCTGGGATATTTAAGATGTAACGAAGTGGAGGTTCTTGTCAACAGAGCAGCCCTAAACTTTGGGGTGCCTGTGTCTTGCTGATTTTTAGTTTCCCCAGTTTATACGCCCACTAGTGGTAGTGCCTTATGCTCTCTAAGCTGAGTGTTTTCGATGTTTCAGGACACACCGTACACTTCTCCAGAGTGGCTGTTGGCAATTTACATCCCGCCCATCAGCGTAGCAAGGCTCCCGTTTCTCCATGGGCTGTCCTGCATATCTGGTTTTGACACTTTATTCAGCATGGCCCTTTTGACCGATGGGAAGCGAGACTTCTTTGTAGCGCTGATTTGCCTTTCCAGGTTGCTTGGTTGGCCAAAAAGGGCGTATGCGTTTTTGCCTGAATATATTCAGGAAAAAACGCATACGCCCTTTTTGGCCAAGGGCATCATGGTCGAGGTTTTGCCGCTTTTCCCGTGCTTTAAAGGCGATTCGAATCTACCTCCTGAAATCTGTTTCCTGCAATTCTGCCTTGCTTTCAAATCCTCTTCGTGGCCTTCCCTCAATATATTTGAGGACGAGAGTTATGATTTATAACTCTGCAGGTTTGTGAATTGCAGTGCCCCTGAGCTCCATTTTTCAACTCGCTTTCTTGGGAGCTGGCCGCAAAAGCGCAGGATTGCTTCAGGCCCTATTCTGTTTCCGGGCGGAAGGCTGAGCCTGTGGTTAATTCTTCTTCCTGATGGGAAAATAGAGTGACCTGTGCCTGTCCCAACACCTAGAGCTAGTGTCTCATTGGTTCCCCCTCTTCCCGTTCATCCTCAGGACAAATTGCAACCTGTACGGAACAGGAGGTTAAAGGTGCTGATTCTCCAAGGAGGGAGATTGCTAGTAAAGGGGCTGGAATGGCGAACCCAAGCACAAGGAGATGAGAAATGAGGTGCGTTTTAGAAACCTTTCCCGATCACACGGTGCACCATCTTCTGGGTTTCTCATGCATGTTTTCGAAGTAGGAAGATGCCCTTGAACCTGGAGATTTGGGACCCATGGGATGGGAACCACGCAGTATTACTTTAACGGGTCTGCGTTTGCTCACCCAACCTCACCAAACCTCTCAGCCGCAAGAGTGTCCACCCTTATGTCTCAATCAGCTGTGGGTCTAGATATGGTCAATCCAGGTGGCATCACAGCCCCTGAACGAATTTAGTAAGAATTTCTCTCTCTTTCACTGTCTTTGTTTCACGGGTTTTTAAAAGTGATTGATTTTTATAAAGGGGTTTAGCTGCTTTTCACTGCTGTGTTTATGCCGCTTTACACCCACTTGACTCACTTACAGAGAGATATCAATACATAGGTTTTAACATTCTTACTAGTCAGATATATTCTTGGGCGTTGAATAGGGGGTGTTGAGTCCAGTTCACTGAGCAAGGAGTAGGTCGTGTCTATTACATATTGGGTTTATGGAACGGTCTCTGAGCTAATTTGAAACCCTTCTTTTATGCATCACCCCACCTCCCCTTTCCCGTTAAGCAGCCATAGTGTGTTTTCTAAACGTGTGACTCTGTTCTGTTTTGTAATTCAGTTCAAGGGTCGCGGTTTTTACATTCCCTCTATAAGTGATATCTTATGATAAGTGTCTTTTTCTGTGTGACTTATTTCACTTAGAATCGTCGTACCTAAATCCACTCATCATGCTGCTACTAGCCTTATGACGTTGATTTCATGGCTTAGTGATATTCCATTGTACATAAGGACCACAACTTCTTTATCCATTTTTCTCTTTCCTGGGATATTTAAGGTGTAACGAAGTGGAGGTTCTTGTCAACAGAGCAGCCCTAAACTTTGGGGTGCCTGTGTCTTGCTGATTTTTAATTTTCCCAATTTATACGCCCATGAGTGGAAGTGCCCTATGCTCTCTAAGCTGAGTTTTTTCGATGTTTCAGGACACACCGTACACTTCTCCAGAGTGGCTGTTGGCAATTTACATCCCGCCCATCAGCGTAGCAAGGCTCCCCTTTCTCCATGGCCTGTCCTGCATTTCTGGGTTTGACACTTTATTCAGCATGGCCCTTTTGACCGATGGGAAGCGAGACTTCTTTGTAGCGCTGATTTGCCTTTCCAGGTTGCTTGGTTGGCCAAAAAGGGCGTATGCGTTTTTTCCTGAATATATTCAGGAAAAAACGCATACGCCCTTTTTGGCCAAGGGCATCATTGTCGAGGTTTTGCCGCTTTTCCCGTGCTTTAAAGGCGATTCGAATCTACCTCCTGAAATCTGTTTCCTGCAATTCTGCCTTGCTTTCAAATCCTCTTCGTTGCCTTCCGTCAATATATTTGTGGACGAGAGTTATCATTTATATCTCTGCAGGTTTGTGAATTGCAGTGCCCCTGAGCTCCATTTTTCAACTCGTTTTCTTGGGAGCTGGCCGCAAAAGCGCAGGATTGCTTCAGGCACTATTCTGCTTCCGGGCGGAAGGCTGAGCCTGTGGTTAATTCTTCTTCCTGATGGGAAAATAGAGTGACCTGTGCCTGTCTCAACACCTAGAGCTAGTGTCGCATTGGTTCCCCCTCTTCCCGTTCATCCCCAGGACAAATTGCAACCTGTTCGGAACAGGAGGTTAAAGGTGCTGATTCTCCAAGGAGGGAGATTGCTAGTAAAGCGGCTGGAATGGCGAACCCGAGCACAAGGAGATGAGAAATGAGGTGCGTTTTAGAAACCTTTCCCGATCTCACGGTGTACCATCTTCTGGGTTTCTCATGCATGTTTTCGAAGTAGGAAGATGCCCTTGAACCTGGAGATTTGGGACCCATGGGATGGGAACCACGCAGTATTACTTTAAAGGGTCTGCGTTTGCTCACCCAACCTCACCAAACCTCTCAGGCCCAAGAGTGGCCACCCTTATGTCTCAATCAGCTGTGGGTCTAGATATGGTCAATCCAGGTGGCATCACAGCCCCTGAACGAATTTAGTAAGAATTTCTCTATCTTTCACTGTCTTTGTTTCACGGGTTTTTAAAAGTGATTGATTTTTATAAAGGGGTTTAGCTGCTTTTCACTGCTGTGTTTATGCCGCTTTACACCCACTTGACTCACATACAGAGAGATATCAATACATAGGTTGTAAGATTCTTACTAGTCAGATATATTCTTGGGCGGTGAATAGGGGGTGTTGAGTCCAGTTCACTGAGCAAGGAGTAGGTCGTGTCTATTACATATTGGGTTTATGGAACGGTCTCTGAGCTAATTTGAAACCCTTCTTTTATGCATCACCCTACCTCACCTTTCCCGTTAAGCAGCCATAGTGTGTTTTCTAAACGTGTGACTCTGTTCTGTTTTGTAATTCAGTCCAAGGGTCGCGGTTTTTACATTCCCTCTATAAGTGATATCTTATGATAAGTGTCTTTTTCTGTGTGACTTATTTCACTTAGAATCGTCGTACCTAAATCCACTCATCATGCTGCTACTAGCCTTATGACGTTGATTTCATGGCTGAGTGATATTCCATTGTACATAAGGACCACAACTTCTTTATCCATTTTTCTCTTTCCTGGGATATTTAAGGTGTAACGAAGTGGAGGTTCTTGTCAACAGAGCAGCCCTAAACTTTGGGGTGCCTGTGTCTTGCTGATTTGTAGTTTTCCCAATTTATACGCCCATGAGTGGAAGTGCCCTATGCTCTCTAAGCTGAGTTTTTTCGATGTTTCAGGACACACCGTACACTTCTCCAGAGTGGTTGTTGGCAATTTACATCCCGCCCATCAGCGTAGCAAGGCTCCCGTTTCTCCATGGCCTGTCCTGCATTTCTGGTTTTGACACTTTATTCAGCATGGCCCTTTTGACCTATGGGAAGCGAGACTTCTTTGTAACGCTGATTTGCCTTTCCAGGTTGCTTGGTTGGCCAAAAAGGGCGTATGCGTTTTTTCCTGAATATATTCAGGAAAAAACGCATACGCCCTTTTTGGCCAAGAGCATCATTGTCGAGGTTTTGCCGCTTTTCCCGTGCTTTAAAGGCGATTCGAATCTACCTCCTGAAATCTGTTTCCTGCAATTCTGCCTTGCTTTCAAATCCTCTTCGTTGCCTTCCGTCAATATATTTGTGGACGAGAGTTATCATTTATATCTCTGCAGGTTTGTGAATTGCAGTGCCCCTGAGCTCCATTTTTCAACTCGTTTTCTTGGGAGCTGGCCGCAAAAGCACAGGATTGCTTCAGGCACTATTCTGCTTCCGGGCGGAAGGCTGAGCCTGTGGTTAATTCTTCTTCCTGATGGGAAAATAGAGTGACCTGTGCCTGTCTCAACACCTAGAGCTAGTGTCGCATTGGTTCCCCCTCTTCCCGTTCATCCTCAGGACAAATTGCAACCTGTACGGAACAGGAGGTTAAAGGTGCTGATTCTCCAAGGAGGGAGATTGCTAGTAAAGCGGCTGGAATGGCGAACCCGAGCACAAGGAGATGAGAAATGAGGTGCGTTTTAGAAACCTTTCCCGATCACACGGTGCACCATCTTCTGGGTTTCTCATGCATGTTTTCGAAGTAGGAAGATGCCCTTGAACCTGGAGATTTGGGACCCATGGGATGGGAACCACGCAGTATTACTTTAACGGGTCTGCGTTTGCTCACTCAAACTCACGAAACCTCTCAGCCCCAAGAGTGTCCACCCTTATGTCTCAATTAGCTGTGTGTCTAGATATGGTAAATCCAGGTGGCATCACAGCCCTTGAACGAATTTTGTAAGAATTTCTCTCTCTTTCACTGTCTTTGTTTCACGGGTTTTTAAAAGTGATTGATTTTTATAAAGGGGTTTAGCTGCTTTTCACTGCTGTGTTTATGCCGCTTTACACCCACTTGACTCACTTACAGAGAGATATCAATACATAGGTTTTAACATTCTTACTAGTCAGATATATTCTTGGGCGTTGAATAGGGGGTGTTGAGTCCAGTTCACTGAGCAAGGAGTAGGTCGTGTCTATTACATATTGGGTTTATGGAACGGTCTCTGAGCTAATTTGAAACCCTTCTTTTATGCATCACCCCACCTCCCCTTTCCCGTTAAGCAGCCATAGTGTGTTTTCTAAACGTGTGACTCTGTTCTGTTTTGTAATTCAGTTCAAGGGTCGCGGTTTTTACATTCCCTCTATAAGTGATATCTTATGATAAGTGTCTTTTTCTGTGTGACTTATTTCACTTAGAATCGTCGTACCTAAATCCACTCATCATGCTGCTACTAGCCTTATGACGTTGATTTCATGGCTGAGTGATATTCCATTGTACATAAGGACCACAACTTCTTTATCCAGTTTTCTCTTTCCTGGGATATTTAGGGTGTAACGAAGTGGAGGTTCTTGTCAACAGAGCAGCCCTAAACTTTGGGGTGCCTGTGTCTTGCTGATTTTTACTTTTCCCAATTTATACGCCCATGAGTGGAAGTGCCCTATGCTCTCTAAGCTGAGTTTTTTCGATGTTTCAGGACACACCGTACACTTCTCCAGAGTGGCTGTTGGCAATTTACATCCCGCCCATCAGCGTAGCAAGGCTCCCGTTTCTCCATGGCCTGTCCTGCATTTCTGGTTTTGACACTTTATTCAGCATGGCCCTTTTGACCGATGGGAAGCGAGACTTCTTTGTAGCGCTGATTTGCCTTTCCAGGTTGCTTGGTTGGCCAAAAAGGGCGTATGCGTTTTTTCCTGAATATATTCAGGAAAAAACGCATACGCCCTTTTTGGCCAAGGGCATCATGGTCGAGGTTTTGCCGCTTTTCCCGTGCTATAAAAGCGATTCGAATCTACCTCCTGAAATCTGTTTCCTGCAATTCTGCCTTGCTTTCAAATCTTCTTCATTGTCTTCCGTCAGTATGTTTGTGGACGAAAGTCATCATTTATAACTCTGCAGGTTTGTGAATTGCAGTGCCCCTGAGCTCCATTTTTCAACTCACTTTCTTGGGTCCTGGCCGCAAAAGCGCAGGATTGCTTCAGGCCCTATTCTGCTCCCGGGCGGCAGGCTGAGCCTGTGGTTAATTCTTCTTCCTGATGGGAAAATAGAGTGACCTGTGCCTGTCCCAAAACCTAGAGCTAGTGTCTCATTGGTTCCCCCTCTTCCCGTTCATCCTCAGGACAAATTGCAACCTGTACGGAACAGGAGGTTAAAGGTGCTGATTCTCCAAGGAGGGAGATTGCTAGTAAAGTGGCTGGAATGGCGAACCGGAGCACAAGGAGATGAGAAATGAGGTGCGTTTTAGAAACCTTTCCCGATCACACGGTGTACCATCTTCTGGGTTTCTCATGCATGTTTTCGAAGTAGGAAGATGCCTTTGAACCTGGAGATTTGGGACCCATGGGATGGGAACCACGC
>NW_028122711.1:0-121197 GCF_965194805.1 Balaenoptera borealis | reverse complement strand
GTTAGGGCTCGGTTTAGGGTACGGGTTAGGATTAGGGTACGTGTTAGGGTTAGGGTACGCGTTAGGGTTAGGGTAGCTATTAAACCTATCCCACTCTCTAGATACCCCTTAGCACGTAAGGGAATATTATTTGGGGGTGCAGCCATGGAGAAGAGTTTAGACACTAAGATAAGATAAGGAACACACCCATTATAAAGAAATCACATTAGGATTCTCTTTTTAAGCTGTTCCTTAAAACACTAGTGCTTAGGAAATCTATTGGAGGCAGAAGCAGTCAAGGGTAGCCTAGGGTTAGGGTTAGGCTTAGGGTTAGGCTTAGGGTACGGCTTAGGGTACGGGTTCGGGGAGGGGTGCGTGTACGGCGTAGGGTATGGGTTAGGGTTAGTGTTAGTGTTAGTGTTAGGGTTAGGGCTCGGTTTAGGGTACGGGTTAGGAGTAGGGTACGTGTTAGGGTTAGGGTAGGGGTTAGGGTTAGGGTACGCGTTAGGGTTAGGGTAGCTATTAAACCTATCCCACTCTCTAGATACCCCTTAGCACGTAAGGGAATATTATTTGGGGGTGCAGCCATGGAGAAGAGTTTAGACACTAGGATAAGATAAGGAACACACCCATTATAAAGAAATCACATTAGGATTCTCTTTTTAAGCTGTTCCTTAAAACACTAGTGCTTAGGAAATCTATTGGAGGCAGAAGCAGTCAAGGGTAGCCTAGGGTTAGGGTTAGGCTTAGGGTTAGGCTTAGGGTACGGCTTAGGGTAAGGGTTCGGGGAGGGTTTCGGGTACGGCGTAGGGTATGGGTTAGGGTTAGGGTTAGGGTTAGTGTTAGGGTTAGGGCTCGGTTTAGGGTACGGTTAGGATTAGGGTACGTGTTAGGTTTAGGGTAGGGGTTAGGGTTAGGGTACGCGTTAGGGTTAGGGTAGTTAGTAAGCCTATCCCACTCTCTAGATACCCCTTAGCACGTAAAGGAATATTATTTGAGGGTCCAGCCATGGAGAAGAGTTTAGACACTAGGATAAGATAAGGAACACACCCATTATAAAGAAATCACATTAATATTCTCTTTTTAAGCTGTTGCTTAAAACACTAGTGCTTAGGAAATCTATTGGAGGCAGAAGCAGTCAAGGGTAGCCTAGGGTTAGGGTTAGGCTTAGGGTTAGGGTTAGGGTATGGCTTAGGGTACAGGTTCGGGGAGGGGTTCGGGTACGGCGTAGGGTATGGGTTAGGGTTAGTGTTAGGGTTAGGGCTCGGTTTAGGGTACGGGTTAGGATTAGGGTACGTGTTAGGGTTAGGGTAGGGGTTAGGGTTACGGTACGCGTTAGGGTTAGGGTAGTTATTAAACCTATCCCACTCTCTAGATACCCCTTAGCACGTAAAGGAATATTATTTGGGGTTCCGCCATGGAGAAGAGTTTAGACACTAGGATAAGATAAGGAACACACCCATTATAAACAAATCACTTTAGGATTCTCTTTTTAAGCTGTTCCTTAAAACACTAGTGCTTAGGAAATCTATTGGAGGCAGAAGCAGTCAAGGGTAGCCTAGGGTTAGGGTTAGGCTTAGGGTTAGGGTTAGGGTACGGCTTGGGGTATGGGTTCAGGGAGGGGTTCGGGTACGGCATAGGGTATGGGTTAGGGTTAGTGTTAGGGTTAGTGTTAGGGTTAGGGCTCGGTTTAGGGTACGGGTTAGGAGTAGGGTACGTGTTAGGGTTAGGGTAGGGGTTAGGGTTAGGGTACGCGTTAGGGTTAGGGTAGTTAGTAAACCTATCCCACTCTCTAGATACCCCTTAGCACGTAAGGGAATATTATTTGGGGGTGCAGCCATGGAGAAGAGTTTAGACACTAGGATAAGATAAGGAACACACCCATTATAAAGAAATCACATTAGGATTCTCTTTTTAAGCTGTTCCTTAAAACACTAGTGCTTAGGAAATCTATGGGAGGCAGAAGCAGTCAAGGGTAGCCTAGGGTTAGGGTTAGGCTTACGGTTAGGCTTAGGGTACGGCTTAGGGTACGGGTTCGGGGAGGGGTGCGGGTACGGCGTAGGGTATGGGTTAGGGTTAGGGTTAGGGTTAGTGTTAGGGTTAGGGCTCGGTTTAGGGTACGGGTTAGGATTAGGGTACGTGTTAGGGTTAGGGTAGGGGTTAGGGTTAGGGTACGCGTTAGGGTTAGGGTAGTTATTAAACCTATCCCACTCTCTAGATACCCCTTAGCACGTAAAGGAATATTATTTGAGGGTCCAGCCATGGAGAAGAGTTTAGACACTAGGATAAGATAAGGAAGACACCCATTATAAAGAAATCACATTAGGATTCTCTTTTTAAGCTGTTCCTTTAAACACTAGTGCTTAGGAAATCTATTGGAGGCAGAAGCAGTCAAGGGTAGCCTAGGGTTAGGGATAGGCTTAGGGTTAGGCTTAGGGTACGGCTTAGGGTACGGGTTCGGGGAGGGGTGCGGGTACGGCGTCGGGTATGGGTTAGGGTTAGGGTTAGGGTTAGTGTTAGGGTTAGGGCTCGGTTTAGGGTACGGGTTAGGATTAGGGTACGTGTTAGGGTTAGGGTAGGGGTTAGGGTTAGAGTACGCATTAGGGTTAGGGTAGTTATTAAACCTATCCCACTCTCTAGATACCCCTTAGCACGTAAGGGAATATTATTTGGGGGTGCAGTCATGGAGAAGAGTTTAGACACTAAGATAAGATAAGGAACACACCCATTATAAAGAAATCACATTAGGATTTTCTTTTTAAGCTGTTCCTTAAAACACTAGTGCTTAGGAAATCTATTGGAGGCAGAAGCAGTCAAGGGTAGCCTAGGGTTAGTGTTAGGCTTAGGGTACGGCTTAGGGTACGGCTTAGGGTACGGGTTCGGTGAGGGGTGCGGGTACGGCGTAGGGTATGGGTTAGGGTTAGGGTTAGGGTTAGGGTTAGGGTTAGGGCTCGGTTTAGGGTACGGGTTAGGATTAGGGTAGGTGTTAGGGTTAGGGTAGGGGTTAGGGTTAGGGTACGCTTTAGGGTTAGGGTATTTATTAAACCTATCCCACTCTCTAGATACCCCTTAGCACGTAAAGGAATATTATTTGGGGGTCCAGCCATGGAGGAGAGTTTAAACACTAGGATAAGATAAGGAACACACCCATTATAAAGAAATCACATTAGGATTCTCTTTTTAAGCTGTTCCTGAAAACACTAGTGCTTAGGAAACCTATTGGAGGCAGAAGCAGTCAAGGGTAGCCTAGGGTTAGGGTTAGGCTTAGGGTTAGGCTTAGGGTACGGCTTAGGGTACGGGTTCGGGGAGGGGTGCGGGTACGGCGTAGGATATGGTTTAGGGTTAGGGTTAGGGTTAGTGTTACGGTTAGGGCTCGGTTTAGGGTACGGGTCAGGATTAGGGTACGTGTTAGGGTAAGGGTAGGGGTTAGAGTTAGGGTACGCATTAGGGTTAGGGTAGTTATTAAACCTATCCCACTCTCTAGATACCCCTTAGCACGTAAAGGAATATTATTTGGGGGTCCAGCCATGGAGAAGAGTTTAGACACTAGGATAAATAAGGAACACACCCATTATAAAGAAATCACATTAGGATTCTCTTTTTAAGCTGTTCCTTAAAACACTAGTGCTTAGGAAATCTATTGGAGGCAGAAGCAGTCAAGGGTAGCCTAGGGTTAGTGTTAGGCTTAGGGTTAGGCTTAGGGTACGGGTTTGGGGAGGGGTTCGTGTACGGCGTAGGGTATGGGTTAGGGTTAGGGTTAGGGTTAGTGTTAGGGTTAGGGCTCGGTTTAGGGTACGGGTTAGGATTAGGGTACGTGTTAGGGTTAGGGTAGGGGTTAGGGTTAGAGTACGCATTACGGTTAGGGTAGTTATTAAACCTATCCCACTCTCTAGATACCCCTTAGCACGTAAGGGAATATTATTTGGGGGTGCAGCCATGGAGAAGAGTTTAGACACTAAGATAAGATAAGGAACACACCCATTATAAAGAAATCACATTAGGATTCTCTTTTTAAGCTGTTCCTTAAAACACTAGTGCTTAGGAAATCTATTGGAGGCAGAAGCAGTCAAGGGTAGCCTAGGGTTAGGGTTAGGCTTAGGGTTAGGCTTAGGGTACGGCTTAGGGTACGGGTTCGGGGAGGGGTGCGTGTACGGCGTAGGGTATGGGTTAGGGTTAGTGTTAGTGTTAGTGTTAGGGTTAGGGCTCGGTTTAGGGTACGGGTTAGGAGTAGGGTACGTGTTAGGGTTAGGGTAGGGGTTAGGGTTAGGGTACGCGTTAGGGTTAGGGTAGCTATTAAACCTATCCCACTCTCTAGATACCCCTTAGCACGTAAGGGAATATTATTTGGGGTTGCAGCCATGGAGAAGAGTTTAGACACTAGGATAAGATAAGGAACACACCCATTATAAAGAAATCACATTAGGATTCTCTTTTTAAGCTGTTCCTTAAAACACTAGTGCTTAGGAAATCTATTGGAGGCAGAAGCAGTCAAGGGTAGCCTAGGGTTAGGGTTAGGCTTAGGGTTAGGCTTAGGGTACGGCTTAGGGTAAGGGTTCGGGGAGGGTTTCGGGTACGGCGTAGGGTATGGGTTAGGGTTAGGGTTAGGGTTAGTGTTAGGGTTAGGGCTCGGTTTAGGGTACGGTTAGGATTAGGGTACGTGTTAGGTTTAGGGTAGGGGTTAGGGTTAGGGTACGCGTTAGGGTTAGGGTAGTTAGTAAGCCTATCCCACTCTCTAGATACCCCTTAGCACGTAAAGGAATATTATTTGAGGGTCCAGCCATGGAGAAGAGTTTAGACACTAGGATAAGATAAGGAACACACCCATTATAAAGAAATCACATTAATATTCTCTTTTTAAGCTGTTGCTTAAAACACTAGTGCTTAGGAAATCTATTGGAGGCAGAAGCAGTCAAGGGTAGCCTAGGGTTAGGGTTAGGCTTAGGGTTAGGGTTAGGGTATGGCTTAGGGTACAGGTTCGGGGAGGGGTTCGGGTACGGCGTAGGGTATGGGTTAGGGTTAGTGTTAGGGTTAGGGCTCGGTTTAGGGTACAGGTTAGGATTAGGGTACGTGTTAGGGTTAGGGTAGGGGTTAGGGTTACGGTACGCGTTAGGGTTAGGGTAGTTATTAAACCTATCCCACTCTCTAGATACCCCTTAGCACGTAAAGGAATATTATTTGGGGTTCCGCCATGGAGAAGAGTTTAGACACTAGGATAAGATAAGGAACACACCCATTATAAACAAATCACTTTAGGATTCTCTTTTTAAGCTGTTCCTTAAAACACTAGTGCTTAGGAAATCTATTGGAGGCAGAAGCAGTCAAGGGTAGCCTAGGGTTAGGGTTAGGCTTAGGGTTAGGGTTAGGGTACGGCTTGGGGTATGGGTTCAGGGAGGGGTTCGGGTACGGCATAGGGTATGGGTTAGGGTTAGTGTTAGGGTTAGTGTTAGGGTTAGGGCTCGGTTTAGGGTACGGGTTAGGAGTAGGGTACGTGTTAGGGTTAGGGTAGGGGTTAGGGTTAGGGTACGCGTTAGGGTTAGGGTAGTTAGTAAACCTATCCCACTCTCTAGATACCCCTTAGCACGTAAGGGAATATTATTTGGGGGTGCAGCCATGGAGAAGAGTTTAGACACTAGGATAAGATAAGGAACACACCCATTATAAAGAAATCACATTAGGATTCTCTTTTTAAGCTGTTCCTTAAAACACTAGTGCTTAGGAAATCTATGGGAGGCAGAAGCAGTCAAGGGTAGCCTAGGGTTAGGGTTAGGCTTACGGTTAGGCTTAGGGTACGGCTTAGGGTACGGGTTCGGGGAGGGGTGCGGGTACGGCGTAGGGTATGGGTTAGGGTTAGGGTTAGGGTTAGTGTTAGGGTTAGGGCTCGGTTTAGGGTACGGGTTAGGATTAGGGTACGTGTTAGGGTTAGGGTAGGGGTTAGGGTTAGGGTACGCGTTAGGGTTAGGGTAGTTATTAAACCTATCCCACTCTCTAGATACCCCTTAGCACGTAAAGGAATATTATTTGAGGGTCCAGCCATGGAGAAGAGTTTAGACACTAGGATAAGATAAGGAAGACACCCATTATAAAGAAATCACATTAGGATTCTCTTTTTAAGCTGTTCCTTTAAACACTAGTGCTTAGGAAATCTATTGGAGGCAGAAGCAGTCAAGGGTAGCCTAGGGTTAGGGATAGGCTTAGGGTTAGGCTTAGGGTACGGCTTAGGGTACGGGTTCGGGGAGGGGTGCGGGTACGGCGTCGGGTATGGGTTAGGGTTAGGGTTAGGGTTAGTGTTAGGGTTAGGGCTCGGTTTAGGGTACGGGTTAGGATTAGGGTACGTGTTAGGGTTAGGGTAGGGGTTAGGGTTAGAGTACGCATTAGGGTTAGGGTAGTTATTAAACCTATCCCACTCTCTAGATACCCCTTAGCACGTAAGGGAATATTATTTGGGGGTGCAGTCATGGAGAAGAGTTTAGACACTAAGATAAGATAAGGAACACACCCATTATAAAGAAATCACATTAGGATTCTCTTTTTAAGCTGTTCCTTAAAACACTAGTGCTTAGGAAATCTATTGGAGGCAGAAGCAGTCAAGGGTAGCCTAGGGTTAGTGTTAGGCTTAGGGTACGGCTTAGGGTACGGCTTAGGGTACGGGTTCGGTGAGGGGTGCGGGTACGGCGTAGGGTATGGGTTAGGGTTAGGGTTAGGGTTAGGGTTAGGGTTAGGGCTCGGTTTAGGGTACGGGTTAGGATTAGGGTACGTGTTAGGGTTAGGGTAGGGGTTAGGGTTAGGGTACGCTTTAGGGTTAGGGTATTTATTAAACCTATCCCACTCTCTAGATACCCCTTAGCACGTAAAGGAATATTATTTGGGGGTCCAGCCATGGAGGAGAGTTTAAACACTAGGATAAGATAAGGAACACACCCATTATAAAGAAATCACATTAGGATTCTCTTTTTAAGCTGTTCCTGAAAACACTAGTGCTTAGGAAACCTATTGGAGGCAGAAGCAGTCAAGGGTAGCCTAGGGTTAGGGTTAGGCTTAGGGTTAGGCTTAGGGTACGGCTTAGGGTACGGGTTCGGGGAGGGGTGCGGGTACGGCGTAGGATATGGTTTAGGGTTAGGGTTAGGGTTAGTGTTACGGTTAGGGCTCGGTTTAGGGTACGGGTCAGGATTAGGGTACGTGTTAGGGTAAGGGTAGGGGTTAGAGTTAGGGTACGCATTAGGGTTAGGGTAGTTATTAAACCTATCCCACTCTCTAGATACCCCTTAGCACGTAAAGGAATATTATTTGGGGGTCCAGCCATGGAGAAGAGTTTAGACACTAGGATAAATAAGGAACACACCCATTATAAAGAAATCACATTAGGATTCTCTTTTTAAGCTGTTCCTTAAAACACTAGTGCTTAGGAAATCTATTGGAGGCAGAAGCAGTCAAGGGTAGCCTAGGGTTAGTGTTAGGCTTAGGGTTAGGCTTAGGGTACGGGTTTGGGGAGGGGTTCGTGTACGGCGTAGGGTATGGGTTAGGGTTAGGGTTAGGGTTAGTGTTAGGGTTAGGGCTCGGTTTAGGGTACGGGTTAGGATTAGGGTACGTGTTAGGGTTAGGGTAGGGGTTAGGGTTAGAGTACGCATTACGGTTAGGGTAGTTATTAAACCTATCCCACTCTCTAGCTCCCCCTTAGCACGTAAAGGAATATTATTTGGGGGTCCAGCCATGGAGAAGAGTTTAGACACTAGGATAAGATAAGGAACACACCCATTATAAAGAAATCACATTAGGATTCTCTTTTTAAGCTGTTTCTTAAAACACTACTGCTTAGGAAATCAATTGGAGGCAGAAGCAGTCAAGGGTAGCCTAGGGTTAGGGTTAGGCTTAGGGTTAGGTTTAGGTTACGGGTTCGGGGAGGGATGCGGGTACGGCGTAGGGTATGGGTTAGGGTTAGGGTTAGTGTTAGTGTTAGGGTTAGGGCTCGGTTTAGGGTACAGGTTAGGATTAGGGTACGTGTTAGGGTTAGGGTAGGGGTTAGAGTTAGGGTACGCGTTAGGGTTAGAGTAGTTATTAAACCTATCCCACTCTCTAGATACCCCTTAGCACGTAAGGGGATATTATTTGGGGGTGCAGCCATGGAGAAGAATTTAGACACTAGGATAAGATAAGGAACACACCCATTATAAAGAAATCACATTAGGATTCTCTTTTTAAGCTGTTCCTTAAAACACTAGTGCTTAGGAAATCTATTGGAGGCAGAAGCAGTCAAGGGTAGCCTAGGGTTAGGGTTAGGCTTACGGTTAGGCTTAGGGTACGGCTTAGGGTACGGGTTCGGGGAGGGGTGCGGGTACGGCGTAGGGTATGGGTTAGGGTTAGGGTTAGGGTTAGTGTTAGGGTTAGGGCTCGGTTTAGGGTACGGGTTAGGATTAGGGTACGTGTTAGGGTTAGGGTACGCGTTAGGGTTAGGGTAGTTATTAAACCTATCCCACTCTCTAGATACCCCTTAGCACGTAAAGGAATATTATTTGAGGGTCCAGCCATGGAGAAGAGTTTAGACACTAGGATAAGATAAGGAACACACCCATTATAAAGAAATCACTTTAGGATTCTCTTTTTAAGCTGTTCCTTAAAACACTAGTGCTTAGGAAATCTATTGGAGGCAGAAGCAGTCAAGGGTAGCCTAGGGTTAGGGATAGGCTTAGGGTTAGGATTAGGGTACGGCTTGGGGTATGGGTTCAGGGAGGGGTTCGGGTACGGCATAGGGTATGGGTTAGGGTTAGTGTTAGGGTTAGTGTTAGGGTTAGGGCTCGGTTTAGGGTACGGGTTAGGAGTAGGGTACGTGTTAGGGTTAGGGTAGGGGTTAGGGTTAGGGTACGCGTTAGGGTTAGGGTAGCTATTAAACCTATCCCACTCTCTAGATACCCCTTAGCACGTAAGGGAATATTATTTGGGGGTGCAGCCATGGAGAAGAGTTTAGACACTAGGATAAGATAAGGAACACACCCATTATAAAGAAATCACATTAGGATTCTCTTTTTAGGCTGTTCCTTAAAACACTAGTGCTTAGGAAATCTATGGGAGGCAGAAGCAGTCAAGGGTAGCCTAAGGTTAGGGTTAGGCTTACGGTTAGGCTTAGGGTACGGCTTAGGGTACGGGTTCGGGGAGGGGTGCGGGTACGGCGTAGGGTATGGGTTAGGGTTAGGGTTAGGGTTAGTGTTAGGGTTAGGGCTCGGTTTAGGGTACGGGTTAGGATTAGGATACGTGTTAGGGTTAGGGTAGGGGTTAGGGTTAGGGTACGCGTTAGGGTTAGGGTAGTTATTAAACCTATCCCACTCTCTAGATACCCCTTAGCACGTAAAGGAATATTATTTGAGGGTCCAGCCATGGAGAAGAGTTTAGACACTAGGATAAGATAAGGAACACACCCATTATAAAGAAATCACATTAGGATTCTCTTTTTAAGCTGTTGCTTAAAACACTAGTGCTTAGGAAATCTATTGGAGGCAGAAGCAGTCAAGGGTAGCCTAGGGTTAGGGTTAGGCTTAGGGCTAGGCTTAGGGTACGGCTTAGGGTAAGGGTTCGGGGAGGGTTTCGGGTACGGCGTAGGGTATGGGTTAGGGTTAGGGTTAGGGTTAGTGTTAGGGTTAGGGCTCGGTTTAGGGTACGGTTAGGATTAGGGTACGTGTTAGGTTTAGGGTAGGGGTTCGGGTTAGGGTACGCGTTAAGGTTAGGGTAGTTAGTAAGCTTATCCCACTCTCTAGATACCCCTTAGCACGTAAAGGAATATTATTTGGGGGTCCAGCCATGGAGAAGAATTTAGACACTAGGATAAGATAAGGAACACACCCATTATAAAGAAATCACATTAGGATTCTCTTTTTAACCTGTTGCTTAAAACACTAGTGCTTAGGAAATCTATTGGAGGCAGAAGCAGTCAAGGGTAGCCTAGGGTTAGTGTTAGGCTTAGGGTTAGGCTTAGGGTACGGCTTAGGGTACGGGTTTGGGGAGGGGTTCGGGTACGGCGTAGGGTATGGGTTAGGGTTAGGGTTAGTGTTAGGGTTAGGGTTAGGGCTCGGTTTAGGGTACGGGTTAGGATTAGGGTACGTGTTAGTGTTAGGGTAGGGGTTAGGGTTAGAGTACGCATTAGGGTTAGGGTAGTTATTAAACCTATCCCACTCTCTAGATACCCCTTAGCACGTAAGGCAATATTATTTGGGGGTGCAGCCATGGAGAAGAGTTTAGACACTAGGATAAGATAAGGAACACACCCATTATAAAGAAATCACATTAGGATTCTCTTTTTAAGCTGTTCCTTAAAACACTAGTGCTTAGGAAATCTATTGGAGGCAGAAGCAGTCAAGGGTAGCCTAGGGTTAGTGTTAGGCTTAGGGTACGGCTTAGGGTACGGCTTAGGGTACGGGTTCGGTGAGGGGTGCGGGTACGGCGTAGGGTATGGGTTAGGGTTAGGGTTAGGGTTAGGGTTAGGGTTAGGGCTCGGTTTAGGGTACGGGTTAGGATTAGGGTACGTGTTAGGGTTAGGGTAGGGGTTAGGGTTAGGGTACGCTTTAGGGTTAGGGTATTTATTAAACCTATCCCACTCTCTAGATACCCCTTAGCACGTAAAGGAATATTATTTGGGGGTCCAGCCATGGAGGAGAGTTTAAACACTAGGATAAGATAAGGAACACACCCATTATAAAGAAATCACATTAGGATTCTCTTTTTAAGCTGTTCCTGAAAACACTAGTGCTTAGGAAACCTATTGGAGGCAGAAGCAGTCAAGGGTAGCCTAGGGTTAGGGTTAGGCTTAGGGTTAGGCTTAGGGTACGGCTTAGGGTACGGGTTCGGGGAGGGGTGCGGGTACGGCGTAGGATATGGTTTAGGGTTAGGGTTAGGGTTAGTGTTACGGTTAGGGCTCGGTTTAGGGTACGGGTCAGGATTAGGGTACGTGTTAGGGTAAGGGTAGGGGTTAGAGTTAGGGTACGCATTAGGGTTAGGGTAGTTATTAAACCTATCCCACTCTCTAGATACCCCTTAGCACGTAAAGGAATATTATTTGGGGGTCCAGCCATGGAGAAGAGTTTAGACACTAGGATAAATAAGGAACACACCCATTATAAAGAAATCACATTAGGATTCTCTTTTTAAGCTGTTCCTTAAAACACTAGTGCTTAGGAAATCTATTGGAGGCAGAAGCAGTCAAGGGTAGCCTAGGGTTAGTGTTAGGCTTAGGGTTAGGCTTAGGGTACGGGTTTGGGGAGGGGTTCGTGTACGGCGTAGGGTATGGGTTAGGGTTAGGGTTAGGGTTAGTGTTAGGGTTAGGGCTCGGTTTAGGGTACGGGTTAGGATTAGGGTACGTGTTAGGGTTAGGGTAGGGGTTAGGGTTAGAGTACGCATTACGGTTAGGGTAGTTATTAAACCTATCCCACTCTCTAGCTCCCCCTTAGCACGTAAAGGAATATTATTTGGGGGTCCAGCCATGGAGAAGAGTTTAGACACTAGGATAAGATAAGGAACACACCCATTATAAAGAAATCACATTAGGATTCTCTTTTTAAGCTGTTTCTTAAAACACTACTGCTTAGGAAATCAATTGGAGGCAGAAGCAGTCAAGGGTAGCCTAGGGTTAGGGTTAGGCTTAGGGTTAGGTTTAGGTTACGGGTTCGGGGAGGGATGCGGGTACGGCGTAGGGTATGGGTTAGGGTTAGGGTTAGTGTTAGTGTTAGGGTTAGGGCTCGGTTTAGGGTACAGGTTAGGATTAGGGTACGTGTTAGGGTTAGGGTAGGGGTTAGAGTTAGGGTACGCGTTAGGGTTAGAGTAGTTATTAAACCTATCCCACTCTCTAGATACCCCTTAGCACGTAAGGGGATATTATTTGGGGGTGCAGCCATGGAGAAGAATTTAGACACTAGGATAAGATAAGGAACACACCCATTATAAAGAAATCACATTAGGATTCTCTTTTTAAGCTGTTCCTTAAAACACTAGTGCTTAGGAAATCTATTGGAGGCAGAAGCAGTCAAGGGTAGCCTAGGGTTAGGGTTAGGCTTACGGTTAGGCTTAGGGTACGGCTTAGGGTACGGGTTCGGGGAGGGGTGCGGGTACGGCGTAGGGTATGGGTTAGGGTTAGGGTTAGGGTTAGTGTTAGGGTTAGGGCTCGGTTTAGGGTACGGGTTAGGATTAGGGTACGTGTTAGGGTTAGGGTACGCGTTAGGGTTAGGGTAGTTATTAAACCTATCCCACTCTCTAGATACCCCTTAGCACGTAAAGGAATATTATTTGAGGGTCCAGCCATGGAGAAGAGTTTAGACACTAGGATAAGATAAGGAACACACCCATTATAAAGAAATCACTTTAGGATTCTCTTTTTAAGCTGTTCCTTAAAACACTAGTGCTTAGGAAATCTATTGGAGGCAGAAGCAGTCAAGGGTAGCCTAGGGTTAGGGATAGGCTTAGGGTTAGGATTAGGGTACGGCTTGGGGTATGGGTTCAGGGAGGGGTTCGGGTACGGCATAGGGTATGGGTTAGGGTTAGTGTTAGGGTTAGTGTTAGGGTTAGGGCTCGGTTTAGGGTACGGGTTAGGAGTAGGGTACGTGTTAGGGTTAGGGTAGGGGTTAGGGTTAGGGTACGCGTTAGGGTTAGGGTAGCTATTAAACCTATCCCACTCTCTAGATACCCCTTAGCACGTAAGGGAATATTATTTGGGGGTGCAGCCATGGAGAAGAGTTTAGACACTAGGATAAGATAAGGAACACACCCATTATAAAGAAATCACATTAGGATTCTCTTTTTAGGCTGTTCCTTAAAACACTAGTGCTTAGGAAATCTATGGGAGGCAGAAGCAGTCAAGGGTAGCCTAAGGTTAGGGTTAGGCTTACGGTTAGGCTTAGGGTACGGCTTAGGGTACGGGTTCGGGGAGGGGTGCGGGTACGGCGTAGGGTATGGGTTAGGGTTAGGGTTAGGGTTAGTGTTAGGGTTAGGGCTCGGTTTAGGGTACGGGTTAGGATTAGGATACGTGTTAGGGTTAGGGTAGGGGTTAGGGTTAGGGTACGCGTTAGGGTTAGGGTAGTTATTAAACCTATCCCACTCTCTAGATACCCCTTAGCACGTAAAGGAATATTATTTGAGGGTCCAGCCATGGAGAAGAGTTTAGACACTAGGATAAGATAAGGAACACACCCATTATAAAGAAATCACATTAGGATTCTCTTTTTAAGCTGTTGCTTAAAACACTAGTGCTTAGGAAATCTATTGGAGGCAGAAGCAGTCAAGGGTAGCCTAGGGTTAGGGTTAGGCTTAGGGCTAGGCTTAGGGTACGGCTTAGGGTAAGGGTTCGGGGAGGGTTTCGGGTACGGCGTAGGGTATGGGTTAGGGTTAGGGTTAGGGTTAGTGTTAGGGTTAGGGCTCGGTTTAGGGTACGGTTAGGATTAGGGTACGTGTTAGGTTTAGGGTAGGGGTTCGGGTTAGGGTACGCGTTAAGGTTAGGGTAGTTAGTAAGCTTATCCCACTCTCTAGATACCCCTTAGCACGTAAAGGAATATTATTTGGGGGTCCAGCCATGGAGAAGAATTTAGACACTAGGATAAGATAAGGAACACACCCATTATAAAGAAATCACATTAGGATTCTCTTTTTAACCTGTTGCTTAAAACACTAGTGCTTAGGAAATCTATTGGAGGCAGAAGCAGTCAAGGGTAGCCTAGGGTTAGTGTTAGGCTTAGGGTTAGGCTTAGGGTACGGCTTAGGGTACGGGTTTGGGGAGGGGTTCGGGTACGGCGTAGGGTATGGGTTAGGGTTAGGGTTAGTGTTAGGGTTAGGGTTAGGGCTCGGTTTAGGGTACGGGTTAGGATTAGGGTACGTGTTAGTGTTAGGGTAGGGGTTAGGGTTAGAGTACGCATTAGGGTTAGGGTAGTTATTAAACCTATCCCACTCTCTAGATACCCCTTAGCACGTAAGGCAATATTATTTGGGGGTGCAGCCATGGAGAAGAGTTTAGACACTAGGATAAGATAAGGAACACACCCATTATAAAGAAATCACATTAGGATTCTCTTTTTAAGCTGTTCCTTAAAACACTAGTGCTTAGGAAATCTATTGGAGGCAGAAGCAGTCAAGGGTAGCCTAGGGTTAGGGTTAGGCTTAGGGTTAGGCTTAGGGTACGGCTTAGGGTACGGGTTCGGGGAGGGGTGTGGGTACGGCGTAGGGTATGGTTTAGGGTTAGGGTTAGGGTTAGTGTTAGGGTTAGGGCTCGGTTTAGGGTACGGGTTAGGATTAGGGTACGTGTTAGGGTTAGGGTAGGGGTTAGGGTTAGGGTAGTTATTAAACCTATCCCACTCTCTAGATACCCCTTAGCACGTAAAGGAATATTATTTGGGGGTCCAGCCATGGAGAAGAGTTTAGACACTAGGATAAGATAAGGAACACACCCATTATAAAGAAATCACTTTAGGATTCTCTTTTTAAGCTGTTCCTTAAAACACTAGTGCTTAGGAAATCTATTGGAGGCAGAAGCAGTCAAGGGTAGCCTAGGGTTAGTGTTAGGCTTAGGGTTAGGCTTAGGGTACGGCTTAGGGTTCGGGTTTGGGGAGCGGTTCGGGTACGGCGTAGGGTATGGGTTAGGGTTAGTGTTAGGGTTAGGGCTCGGTTTAGGGTACGGGTTAGGATTAGGGTACGTGTTAGGGTTAGGGTAGGGGTTAGGGTTAGAGTACGCATTAGGGTTAGGGTAGTTATTAAACCTATCCCACTCTCTAGATACCCCTTAGCACGTAAGGGAATATTATTTGGGGGTGCAGCCATGGAGAAGAGTTTAGACACTAGGATAAGATAAGGAACACACCCATTATAAAGAAATCACATTAGGATTCTCTTTTTAAGCTGTTCCTTAAAACACTAGTGCTTAGGAAATCTATGGGAGGCAGAAGCAGTCAAGGGTAGCCTAGGGTTAGGGTTAGGCTTAGGGTTAGGGTTAGGGTACGGCTTGGGGTATGGGTTCGGGGAGGGGTTCGGGTACGGCATAGGGTATGTGTTAGGGTTAGGGTTAGGGTTAGTGTTAGAGTTAGGGCTCGGTTTAGGGTACGGGTTAAGATTAGGGTACGTGTTAGGGTTAGGGTTAGGGTAGGGGTTAGGGTTAGGGTACGCGTTAGGGTTAGGGTAGTTATTAAACCTATCCCACTCTCTAGATACCCCTTAGCACGTAAGGGAATATTATTTGGGGGTGCAGCCATGGAGAAGAGTTTAGACACTAGGATAAGATAAGGAACACACCCATTATAAAGAAATCACATTAGGATTCTCTTTTTAAGCTGTTCCTTAAAACACTAGTGCTTAGGAAATCTATTGGAGGCAGAAGCAGTCAAGGGTAGCCTAGGGTTAGTGTTAGGCTTAGGGTTAGGCTTAGGGTACGGGTTTGGGGAGGGGTTCGGCTACGGCGTAGGGTATGGGTTAGGGTTAGGGTTAGGGTTAGTGTTAGGGTTAGGGCTCGGTTTAGGGTACGGGTTAGGATTAGGGTACGTGTTAGGGTTAGTGTAGGGGTTAGGGTTAGAGTACGCATTAGGGTTAGGGTAGTTATTAAACCTATCCCACTCTCTAGATACCCCTTAGCACGTAAGGGAATATTATTTGGGGGTGAAGCCATGGAGAAGAGTTTAGACACTAGGATAAGATAAGGAACACACCCATTATAAAGAAATCACATTAGGATTCTCTTTTTAAGCTGTTCCTTAAAACACTAGTGCTTAGGAAATCTATTGGAGGCAGAAGCAGTCAAGGGTAGCCTAGGGTTAGGGTTAGGCTTAGGGTTAGGCTTAGGGTACGGCTTAGGGTACGAGTTCGGGGAGGGGTGCGGGTTTCGGCGTAGGGTATGGGTTAGGGTTAGGGTTAGGGTTAGTGTTAGGGTTAGGGCTCGGTTTAGGGTACGGGTTAGGATTAGGGTACGTGTTAGGGTTAGGGTAGGGGTTAGGGTTAGGGTACGCGTTAGGGTTAGGGTAGTTATTAAACCTATCCCACTCTCTAGATACCCCTTAGCACGTAAAGGAATATTATTTGAGGGTCCAGCCATGGAGAAGAGTTTAGACACTAGGATAAGATAAGGAACACACCCATTATAAAGAAAGCACATTAGGATTCTCTTTTTAAGCTGTTCCTTAAAACACTAGTGCTTAGGAAATCTATTGGAGGCAGAAGCAGTCAAGGGTAGCCTAGGGTTAGGGTTAGGCTTAGGGTTAGGCTTAGGGTACGGCTTAGGGTACGGGTTCGGGGAGGGGTGCGGGTACGGCGTAGGGTATGGGTTAGGGTTAGGGTTAGGGTTAGTGTTAGGGTTAGGGCTCGGTTTAGGGTACGGGTTAGGATTAGGGTACGTGTTAGGGTTAGGGTAGGGGTTAGGGTTAGGGTACGCATTAGGGTTAGGGTACTTATTAAACCTATCCCACTCTCTAGATACCCCTTAGCACATAAAGGAATATTATTTGAGGGTCCAGCCATGGAGAAGAGTTTAGACACTAGGATAAGATAAGGAACACACCCATTATAAAGAAATCACATTAGGATTCTCTTTTTAAGCTGTTCCTTAAAACACTAGTGCTTAGGAAATCTATTGGAGGCAGAAGCAGTCAAGGGTAGCCTAGGGTTAGGGTTAGGCTTAGGGTTAGGCTTAGGGTACGGCTTAGGGTAAGGGTTCGGGGAGGGTTTCGGGTACGGCGTAGGGTATGGGTTAGGGTTAGGGTTAGGGTTAGTGTTAGGGTTAGGGCTCGGTTTAGGGTACGGTTAGGATTAGGGTACGTGTTAGGTTTAGGGTAGGGGTTAGGGTTAGGGTACGCGTTAGGCTTAGGGTAGTTAGTAAACCTATCCCACTCTCTAGATACCCCTTAGCACGTAAAGGAATATTATTTGGGGGTCCAGCCATGGAGGAGAGTTTAAACACTAGGATAAGATAAGGAACACACCCATTATAAAGAAATCACATTAGGATTCTCTTTTTAAGCTTTTCCTTAAAACACTAGTGCTTAGGAAACCTATTGGAGGCAGAAGCAGTCAAGGGTAGCCTAGGGTTAGGGTTAGGCTTAGGGTTAGGCTTAGGGTACGGCTTAGGGTACGGGTTCGGGGAGTGGTTCGGTTACGGCGTAGGGTATGGTTTAGGGTTAGGGTTAGGGTTAGTGTTACGGTTAGGGCTCGGTTTAGGGTACGGGTCAGGATTAGGGTACGTGTTAGGGTTAGGGTAGGGGTTAGAGTTAGGGTACGCGTTAGGGTTAGGGTAGTTATTAAACCTATCCCACTCTCTAGATACCCCTTAGCACGTAAAGGAATATTATTTCGGGGTCCAGCCATGGAGAAGAGTTTAGACACTAGGATAAATAAGGAACACACCCATTATAAAGAAATCACATTAGGATTCTCTTTTTAAGCTGTTCCTTAAAACACGAGTGCTTAGGAAATCTATTGGAGGCAGAAGCAGTCAAGGGTAGCCTAGGGTTAGTGTTAGGCTTAGGGTTAGGCTTAGGGTACGGGTTTGGGGAGGGGTTCGGGTACGGCGTAGGGTATGGTTTAGGGTTAGGGTTAGGGTTAGTGTTAGGGTTAGGGCTCGGTTTAGGGTACGGGTTAGGATTAGGGTACGTGTTAGGGTTAGGGTAGGGGTTAGGGTTAGAGTACGCATTAGGGTTAGGGTAGTTATTAAACCTATCCCACTCTCTAGATACCCCTTAGCACGTAAGGGAATATTATTTGGGGTTGCAGCCATGGAGAAGAGTTTAGACACTAAGATAAGATAAGGAACACACCCATTATAAAGAAATCACATTAGGATTCTCTTTTTAAGCTGTTCCTTAAAACACTAGTGCTTAGGAAATCTATTGGAGGCAGAAGCAGTCAAGGGTAGCCTAGGGTTAGAGTTAGGCTTAGGGTTAGGCTTAGGGTACGGCTTAGGGTACGGGTTCGGGGAGGGGTTCGGGTACAGCGTAGGGTATTGGTTAGGGTTAGGGTTAGGGTTAGTGTTAAGGTTAGGGCTCGGTTTAGGGTACGGGTTAGCATTAGGGTACGTGTTAGGGTTAGGGTAGGGGTTAGGGTTAGGGTACGCGTTAGGGTTAGGGTAGTTAGTAAACCTATCCCACTCTCTAGATACCCCTTAGCACGTAAAGGAATATTATTTGGGGGTCCAGCCATGGAGAAGAGTTTAGACACTAGGATAAGATAAGGAACACACCCATTATAAAGAAATCACATTAGGATTCTCTTTTTAAGCTGTTGCTTAAAACACTAGTGCTTAGGAAATCTATTGGAGGCAGAAGCAGTCAAGGGTAGCCTAGGGTTAGGGTTAGGCTTAGGGTTAGGCTTAGGGTATGGCTTAGGGTACGGGTTTGGGGAGGGGTTCGGGTACGGCGTAGGGTATGGGTTAGGGTTAGGGTTAGGGTTAGTGTTAGGGTTAGGGCTCGGTTTAGGGTACGGGTTAGGATTAGGGTACGTGTTAGGGTTAGGGTAGGGGTTAGGGTTAGGGTACACGTTAGGGTTAGGGTAGTTATTAAACCTATCCCACTCTCTAGATACCCCTTAGCACGTAAAGGAATATTATTTGGGGGTCCAGCCATGGAGAAGAGTTTAGACACTAGGATAAGATAAGGAACACACCCATTATAAAGAAATCACTTTAGGATTCTCTTTTTAAGCTGTTCCTTAAAACACTAGTGCTTAGGAAATCTATTGGAGGCAGAAGCAGTCAAGGGTAGCCTAGGGTTAGGGTTAGGCTTAGGGTTAGGTTTAGGGTACGGCTTGGGGAATGGGTTCGGGGAGGGGTTCGGGTACGGCGTAGGGTATGGTTTAGGGTTAGGGTTAGGGTTAGTGTTAGGGTTAGGGCTCGGTTTAGGGTACGGGTTAGGATTAGGGTACGTGTTAGGGTTAGGGTAGGGGTTAGGGTTAGGTTACGCGTTAGGGCTAGGGTAGTTAGTAAACCTATCCCACTCTCTAGCTCCCCCTTAGCACGTAAAGGAATATTATTTGGGGGTCCAGCCATGGAGAAGAGTTTAGACACTAGGATAAGATAAGGAACACACCCATTATAAAGAAATCACATTAGGATTCTCTTTTTAAGCTGTTTCTTAATACACTACTGCTTAGGAAATCAATTGGAGGCAGAAGCAGTCAAGGGTAGCCTAGGGTTAGGGTTAGGCTTAGGGTTAGGTTTAGGTTACGGGTTCGGGGAGGGATGCGGGTACGGCGTAGGGTATGGGTTAGGGTTAGGGTTAGTGTTAGTGTTAGGGTTAGGGCTCGGTTTAGGGTACATGTTAGGATTAGGGTACGTGTTAGGGTTAGGGTAGGGGTTAGGGTTAGGGTACGCGTTAGGGTTAGAGTAGTTATTAAACCTATCCCACTCTCTAGATACCCCTTAGCACGTAAGGGGATATTATTTGGGGGTGCAGCCATGGAGAAGAATTTAGACACTAGGATAAGATAAGGAACACACCCATTATAAAGAAATCACATTAGGATTCTCTTTTTAAGCTGTTCCTTAAAACACTAGTGCTTAGGAAATCTATTGGAGGCAGAAGCAGTCAAGGGTAGCCTAGGGTTAGGGTTAGGCTTACGGTTAGGCTTAGGGTACGGCTTAGGGTACGGGTTCGGGGAGGGGTGCGGGTACGGCGTAGGGTATGCGTTAGGGTTAGGGTTAGGGTTAGTGTTAGGGTTAGGGCTCGGTTTAGGGTACGGGTTAGGATTAGGGTACGTGTTAGGGTTAGGGTAGGGGTTAGGGTTAGGGTACGCATTAGGGTTAGGGTACTTATTAAACCTATCCCACTCTCTAGATACCCCTTAGCACATAAAGGAATATTATTTGAGGGTCCAGCCATGGAGAAGAGTTTAGACACTAGGATAAGATAAGGAACACACCCATTATAAAGAAATCACATTAGGATTCTCTTTTTAAGCTGTTCCTTAAAACACTAGTGCTTAGGAAATCTATTGGAGGCAGAAGCAGTCAAGGGTAGCCTAGGGTTAGGGTTAGGCTTAGGGTTAGGCTTAGGGTACGGCTTAGGGTAAGGGTTCGGGGAGGGTTTCGGGTACGGCGTAGGGTATGGGTTAGGGTTAGGGTTAGGGTTAGTGTTAGGGTTAGGGCTCGGTTTAGGGTACGGTTAGGATTAGGGTACGTGTTAGGTTTAGGGTAGGGGTTAGGGTTAGGGTACGCGTTAGGCTTAGGGTAGTTAGTAAACCTATCCCACTCTCTAGATACCCCTTAGCACGTAAAGGAATATTATTTGGGGGTCCAGCCATGGAGGAGAGTTTAAACACTAGGATAAGATAAGGAACACACCCATTATAAAGAAATCACATTAGGATTCTCTTTTTAAGCTTTTCCTTAAAACACTAGTGCTTAGGAAACCTATTGGAGGCAGAAGCAGTCAAGGGTAGCCTAGGGTTAGGGTTAGGCTTAGGGTTAGGCTTAGGGTACGGCTTAGGGTACGGGTTCGGGGAGTGGTTCGGTTACGGCGTAGGGTATGGTTTAGGGTTAGGGTTAGGGTTAGTGTTACGGTTAGGGCTCGGTTTAGGGTACGGGTCAGGATTAGGGTACGTGTTAGGGTTAGGGTAGGGGTTAGAGTTAGGGTACGCGTTAGGGTTAGGGTAGTTATTAAACCTATCCCACTCTCTAGATACCCCTTAGCACGTAAAGGAATATTATTTCGGGGTCCAGCCATGGAGAAGAGTTTAGACACTAGGATAAATAAGGAACACACCCATTATAAAGAAATCACATTAGGATTCTCTTTTTAAGCTGTTCCTTAAAACACGAGTGCTTAGGAAATCTATTGGAGGCAGAAGCAGTCAAGGGTAGCCTAGGGTTAGTGTTAGGCTTAGGGTTAGGCTTAGGGTACGGGTTTGGGGAGGGGTTCGGGTACGGCGTAGGGTATGGTTTAGGGTTAGGGTTAGGGTTAGTGTTAGGGTTAGGGCTCGGTTTAGGGTACGGGTTAGGATTAGGGTACGTGTTAGGGTTAGGGTAGGGGTTAGGGTTAGAGTACGCATTAGGGTTAGGGTAGTTATTAAACCTATCCCACTCTCTAGATACCCCTTAGCACGTAAGGGAATATTATTTGGGGTTGCAGCCATGGAGAAGAGTTTAGACACTAAGATAAGATAAGGAACACACCCATTATAAAGAAATCACATTAGGATTCTCTTTTTAAGCTGTTCCTTAAAACACTAGTGCTTAGGAAATCTATTGGAGGCAGAAGCAGTCAAGGGTAGCCTAGGGTTAGAGTTAGGCTTAGGGTTAGGCTTAGGGTACGGCTTAGGGTACGGGTTCGGGGAGGGGTTCGGGTACAGCGTAGGGTATTGGTTAGGGTTAGGGTTAGGGTTAGTGTTAAGGTTAGGGCTCGGTTTAGGGTACGGGTTAGCATTAGGGTACGTGTTAGGGTTAGGGTAGGGGTTAGGGTTAGGGTACGCGTTAGGGTTAGGGTAGTTAGTAAACCTATCCCACTCTCTAGATACCCCTTAGCACGTAAAGGAATATTATTTGGGGGTCCAGCCATGGAGAAGAGTTTAGACACTAGGATAAGATAAGGAACACACCCATTATAAAGAAATCACATTAGGATTCTCTTTTTAAGCTGTTGCTTAAAACACTAGTGCTTAGGAAATCTATTGGAGGCAGAAGCAGTCAAGGGTAGCCTAGGGTTAGGGTTAGGCTTAGGGTTAGGCTTAGGGTATGGCTTAGGGTACGGGTTTGGGGAGGGGTTCGGGTACGGCGTAGGGTATGGGTTAGGGTTAGGGTTAGGGTTAGTGTTAGGGTTAGGGCTCGGTTTAGGGTACGGGTTAGGATTAGGGTACGTGTTAGGGTTAGGGTAGGGGTTAGGGTTAGGGTACACGTTAGGGTTAGGGTAGTTATTAAACCTATCCCACTCTCTAGATACCCCTTAGCACGTAAAGGAATATTATTTGGGGGTCCAGCCATGGAGAAGAGTTTAGACACTAGGATAAGATAAGGAACACACCCATTATAAAGAAATCACTTTAGGATTCTCTTTTTAAGCTGTTCCTTAAAACACTAGTGCTTAGGAAATCTATTGGAGGCAGAAGCAGTCAAGGGTAGCCTAGGGTTAGGGTTAGGCTTAGGGTTAGGTTTAGGGTACGGCTTGGGGAATGGGTTCGGGGAGGGGTGCGGGTACGGCGTAGGGTATGCGTTAGGGTTAGGGTTAGGGTTAGTGTTAGGGTTAGGGCTCGGTTTAGGGTACGGGTTAGGATTAGGGTACGTGTTAGGGTTAGGGTACGCGTTAGGGTTAGGGTAGCTATTAAACCTATCCCACTCTCTAGATACCCCTTAGCACGTAAGGGAATATTATTTGGGGGTGCAGCCATGGAGAAGAGTTTAGACACTAAGATAAGATAAGGAACACACCCATTATAAAGAAATCACATTAGGATTCTCTTTTTAAGCTGTTCCTTAAAACACTAGTGCTTAGGAAATCTATTGGAGGCAGAAGCAGTCAAGGGTAGCCTAGGGTTAGGGTTAGGCTTAGGGTTAGGCTTAGGGTACGGCTTAGGGTACGGGTTCGGGGAGGGGTGCGTGTACGGCGTAGGGTATGGGTTAGGGTTAGTGTTAGTGTTAGTGTTAGGGTTAGGGCTCGGTTTAGGGTACGGGTTAGGAGTAGGGTACGTGTTAGGGTTAGGGTAGGGGTTAGGGTTAGGGTACGCGTTAGGGTTAGGGTAGCTATTAAACCTATCCCACTCTCTAGATACCCCTTAGCACGTAAGGGAATATTATTTGGGGGTGCAGCCATGGAGAAGAGTTTAGACACTAGGATAAGATAAGGAACACACCCATTATAAAGAAATCACATTAGGATTCTCTTTTTAAGCTGTTCCTTAAAACACTAGTGCTTAGGAAATCTATTGGAGGCAGAAGCAGTCAAGGGTAGCCTAGGGTTAGGGTTAGGCTTAGGGTTAGGCTTAGGGTACGGCTTAGGGTAAGGGTTCGGGGAGGGTTTCGGGTACGGCGTAGGGTATGGGTTAGGGTTAGGGTTAGGGTTAGTGTTAGGGTTAGGGCTCGGTTTAGGGTACGGTTAGGATTAGGGTACGTGTTAGGTTTAGGGTAGGGGTTAGGGTTAGGGTACGCGTTAGGGTTAGGGTAGTTAGTAAGCCTATCCCACTCTCTAGATACCCCTTAGCACGTAAAGGAATATTATTTGAGGGTCCAGCCATGGAGAAGAGTTTAGACACTAGGATAAGATAAGGAACACACCCATTATAAAGAAATCACATTAATATTCTCTTTTTAAGCTGTTGCTTAAAACACTAGTGCTTAGGAAATCTATTGGAGGCAGAAGCAGTCAAGGGTAGCCTAGGGTTAGGGTTAGGCTTAGGGTTAGGGTTAGGGTATGGCTTAGGGTACAGGTTCGGGGAGGGGTTCGGGTACGGCGTAGGGTATGGGTTAGGGTTAGTGTTAGGGTTAGGGCTCGGTTTAGGGTACGGGTTAGGATTAGGGTACGTGTTAGGGTTAGGGTAGGGGTTAGGGTTACGGTACGCGTTAGGGTTAGGGTAGTTATTAAACCTATCCCACTCTCTAGATACCCCTTAGCACGTAAAGGAATATTATTTGGGGTTCCGCCATGGAGAAGAGTTTAGACACTAGGATAAGATAAGGAACACACCCATTATAAACAAATCACTTTAGGATTCTCTTTTTAAGCTGTTCCTTAAAACACTAGTGCTTAGGAAATCTATTGGAGGCAGAAGCAGTCAAGGGTAGCCTAGGGTTAGGGTTAGGCTTAGGGTTAGGGTTACGGTACGGCTTGGGGTATGGGTTCAGGGAGGGGTTCGGGTACGGCATAGGGTATGGGTTAGGGTTAGTGTTAGGGTTAGTGTTAGGGTTAGGGCTCGGTTTAGGGTACGGGTTAGGAGTAGGGTACGTGTTAGGGTTAGGGTAGGGGTTAGGGTTAGGGTACGCGTTAGGGTTAGGGTAGTTAGTAAACCTATCCCACTCTCTAGATACCCCTTAGCACGTAAGGGAATATTATTTGGGGGTGCAGCCATGGAGAAGAGTTTAGACACTAGGATAAGATAAGGAACACACCCATTATAAAGAAATCACATTAGGATTCTCTTTTTAAGCTGTTCCTTAAAACACTAGTGCTTAGGAAATCTATGGGAGGCAGAAGCAGTCAAGGGTAGCCTAGGGTTAGGGTTAGGCTTACGGTTAGGCTTAGGGTACGGCTTAGGGTACGGGTTCGGGGAGGGGTGCGGGTACGGCGTAGGGTATGGGTTAGGGTTAGGGTTAGGGTTAGTGTTAGGGTTAGGGCTCGGTTTAGGGTATGGGTTAGGATTAGGGTACGTGTTAGGGTTAGGGTAGGGGTTAGGGTTAGGGTACGCGTTAGGGTTAGGGTAGTTATTAAACCTATCCCACTCTCTAGATACCCCTTAGCACGTAAAGGAATATTATTTGAGGGTCCAGCCATGGAGAAGAGTTTAGACACTAGGATAAGATAAGGAAGACACCCATTATAAAGAAATCACATTAGGATTCTCTTTTTAAGCTGTTCCTTTAAACACTAGTGCTTAGGAAATCTATTGGAGGCAGAAGCAGTCAAGGGTAGCCTAGGGTTAGGGATAGGCTTAGGGTTAGGCTTAGGGTACGGCTTAGGGTACGGGTTCGGGGAGGGGTGCGGGTACGGCGTCGGGTATGGGTTAGGGTTAGGGTTAGGGTTAGTGTTAGGGTTAGGGCTCGGTTTAGGGTACGGGTTAGGATTAGGGTACGTGTTAGGGTTAGGGTAGGGGTTAGGGTTAGAGTACGCATTAGGGTTAGGGTAGTTATTAAACCTATCCCACTCTCTAGATACCCCTTAGCACGTAAGGGAATATTATTTGGGGGTGCAGTCATGGAGAAGAGTTTAGACACTAAGATAAGATAAGGAACACACCCATTATAAAGAAATCACATTAGGATTCTCTTTTTAAGCTGTTCCTTAAAACACTAGTGCTTAGGAAATCTATTGGAGGCAGAAGCAGTCAAGGGTAGCCTAGGGTTAGTGTTAGGCTTAGGGTACGGCTTAGGGTACGGCTTAGGGTACGGGTTCGGTGAGGGGTGCGGGTACGGCGTAGGGTATGGGTTAGGGTTAGGGTTAGGGTTAGGGTTAGGGTTAGGGCTCGGTTTAGGGTACGGGTTAGGATTAGGGTACGTGTTAGGGTTAGGGTAGGGGTTAGGGTTAGGGTACGCTTTAGGGTTAGGGTATTTATTAAACCTATCCCACTCTCTAGATACCCCTTAGCACGTAAAGGAATATTATTTGGGGGTCCAGCCATGGAGGAGAGTTTAAACACTAGGATAAGATAAGGAACACACCCATTATAAAGAAATCACATTAGGATTCTCTTTTTAAGCTGTTCCTGAAAACACTAGTGCTTAGGAAACCTATTGGAGGCAGAAGCAGTCAAGGGTAGCCTAGGGTTAGGGTTAGGCTTAGGGTTAGGCTTAGGGTACGGCTTAGGGTACGGGTTCGGGGAGGGGTGCGGGTACGGCGTAGGATATGGTTTAGGGTTAGGGTTAGGGTTAGTGTTACGGTTAGGGCTCGGTTTAGGGTACGGGTCAGGATTAGGGTACGTGTTAGGGTAAGGGTAGGGGTTAGAGTTAGGGTACGCATTAGGGTTAGGGTAGTTATTAAACCTATCCCACTCTCTAGATACCCCTTAGCACGTAAAGGAATATTATTTGGGGGTCCAGCCATGGAGAAGAGTTTAGACACTAGGATAAATAAGGAACACACCCATTATAAAGAAATCACATTAGGATTCTCTTTTTAAGCTGTTCCTTAAAACACTAGTGCTTAGGAAATCTATTGGAGGCAGAAGCAGTCAAGGGTAGCCTAGGGTTAGTGTTAGGCTTAGGGTTAGGCTTAGGGTACGGGTTTGGGGAGGGGTTCGTGTACGGCGTAGGGTATGGGTTAGGGTTAGGGTTAGGGTTAGTGTTAGGGTTAGGGCTCGGTTTAGGGTACGGGTTAGGATTAGGGTACGTGTTAGGGTTAGGGTAGGGGTTAGGGTTAGAGTACGCATTACGGTTAGGGTAGTTATTAAACCTATCCCACTCTCTAGATACCCCTTAGCACGTAAGGGAATATTATTTGGGGGTGCAGCCATGGAGAAGAGTTTAGACACTAAGATAAGATAAGGAACACACCCATTATAAAGAAATCACATTAGGATTCTCTTTTTAAGCTGTTCCTTAAAACACTAGTGCTTAGGAAATCTATTGGAGGCAGAAGCAGTCAAGGGTAGCCTAGGGTTAGGGTTAGGCTTAGGGTTAGGCTTAGGGTACGGCTTAGGGTACGGGTTCGGGGAGGGGTGCGTGTACGGCGTAGGGTATGGGTTAGGGTTAGTGTTAGTGTTAGTGTTAGGGTTAGGGCTCGGTTTAGGGTACGGGTTAGGAGTAGGGTACGTGTTAGGGTTAGGGTAGGGGTTAGGGTTAGGGTACGCGTTAGGGTTAGGGTAGCTATTAAACCTATCCCACTCTCTAGATACCCCTTAGCACGTAAGGGAATATTATTTGGGGGTGCAGCCATGGAGAAGAGTTTAGACACTAGGATAAGATAAGGAACACACCCATTATAAAGAAATCACATTAGGATTCTCTTTTTAAGCTGTTCCTTAAAACACTAGTGCTTAGGAAATCTATTGGAGGCAGAAGCAGTCAAGGGTAGCCTAGGGTTAGGGTTAGGCTTAGGGTTAGGCTTAGGGTACGGCTTAGGGTAAGGGTTCGGGGAGGGTTTCGGGTACGGCGTAGGGTATGGGTTAGGGTTAGGGTTAGGGTTAGTGTTAGGGTTAGGGCTCGGTTTAGGGTACGGTTAGGATTAGGGTACGTGTTAGGTTTAGGGTAGGGGTTAGGGTTAGGGTACGCGTTAGGGTTAGGGTAGTTAGTAAGCCTATCCCACTCTCTAGATACCCCTTAGCACGTAAAGGAATATTATTTGAGGGTCCAGCCATGGAGAAGAGTTTAGACACTAGGATAAGATAAGGAACACACCCATTATAAAGAAATCACATTAATATTCTCTTTTTAAGCTGTTGCTTAAAACACTAGTGCTTAGGAAATCTATTGGAGGCAGAAGCAGTCAAGGGTAGCCTAGGGTTAGGGTTAGGCTTAGGGTTAGGGTTAGGGTATGGCTTAGGGTACAGGTTCGGGGAGGGGTTCGGGTACGGCGTAGGGTATGGGTTAGGGTTAGTGTTAGGGTTAGGGCTCGGTTTAGGGTACGGGTTAGGATTAGGGTACGTGTTAGGGTTAGGGTAGGGGTTAGGGTTACGGTACGCGTTAGGGTTAGGGTAGTTATTAAACCTATCCCACTCTCTAGATACCCCTTAGCACGTAAAGGAATATTATTTGGGGTTCCGCCATGGAGAAGAGTTTAGACACTAGGATAAGATAAGGAACACACCCATTATAAACAAATCACTTTAGGATTCTCTTTTTAAGCTGTTCCTTAAAACACTAGTGCTTAGGAAATCTATTGGAGGCAGAAGCAGTCAAGGGTAGCCTAGGGTTAGGGTTAGGCTTAGGGTTAGGGTTAGGGTACGGCTTGGGGTATGGGTTCAGGGAGGGGTTCGGGTACGGCATAGGGTATGGGTTAGGGTTAGTGTTAGGGTTAGTGTTAGGGTTAGGGCTCGGTTTAGGGTACGGGTTAGGAGTAGGGTACGTGCTAGGGTTAGGGTAGGGGTTAGGGTTAGGGTACGCGTTAGGGTTAGGGTAGTTAGTAAACCTATCCCACTCTCTAGATACCCCTTAGCACGTAAGGGAATATTATTTGGGGGTGCAGCCATGGAGAAGAGTTTAGACACTAGGATAAGATAAGGAACACACCCATTATAAAGAAATCACATTAGGATTCTCTTTTTAAGCTGTTCCTTAAAACACTAGTGCTTAGGAAATCTATGGGAGGCAGAAGCAGTCAAGGGTAGCCTAGGGTTAGGGTTAGGCTTACGGTTAGGCTTAGGGTACGGCTTAGGGTACGGGTTCGGGGAGGGGTGCGGGTACGGCGTAGGGTATGGGTTAGGGTTAGGGTTAGGGTTAGTGTTAGGGTTAGGGCTCGGTTTAGGGTACGGGTTAGGATTAGGGTACGTGTTAGGGTTAGGGTAGGGGTTAGGGTTAGGGTACGCGTTAGGGTTAGGGTAGTTATTAAACCTATCCCACTCTCTAGATACCCCTTAGCACGTAAAGGAATATTATTTGAGGGTCCAGCCATGGAGAAGAGTTTAGACACTAGGATAAGATAAGGAAGACACCCATTATAAAGAAATCACATTAGGATTCTCTTTTTAAGCTGTTCCTTTAAACACTAGTGCTTAGGAAATCTATTGGAGGCAGAAGCAGTCAAGGGTAGCCTAGGGTTAGGGATAGGCTTAGGGTTAGGCTTAGGGTACGGCTTAGGGTACGGGTTCGGGGAGGGGTTCGGGTACGGCGTAGGGTATGGGTTAGGGTTAGTGTTAGGGTTAGTGTTAGGGTTAGGGTTCGGTTCAGGGTACGGGTTAGGATTAGGGTACGTGTTAGGGTTAGGGTAGGGGTTAGAGTTAGGGTACGCTTTACGGTTAGGGTAGTTATTAAACCTATCCCACTCTCTAGATACCCCTTAGCACGTAAAGGAATATTATTTGGGGGTCCAGCCATGGAGGAGAGTTTAAACACTAGGATAAGATAAGGAACACACCCATTATAAAGAAATCACATTAGGATTCTCTTTTTAAGCTTTTCCTTAAAACACTAGTGCTTAGGAAACCTATTGGAGGCAGAAGCAGTCAAGGGTAGCCTAGGGTTAGGGTTAGGCTTAGGGTTAGGCTTAGGGTACGGCTTAGGGTACGGGTTCGGGGAGTGGTTCGGTTACGGCGTAGGGTATGGTTTAGGGTTAGGGTTAGGGTTAGTGTTACGGTTAGGGCTCGGTTTAGGGTACGGGTCAGGATTAGGGTACGTGTTAGGGTTAGGGTAGGGGTTAGAGTTAGGGTACGCGTTAGGGTTAGGGTAGTTATTAAACCTATCCCACTCTCTAGATACCCCTTAGCACGTAAAGGAATATTATTTGGGGGTCCAGCCATGGAGAAGAGTTTAGACACTAGGATAAATAAGGAACACACCCATTATAAAGAAATCACATTAGGATTCTCTTTTTAAGCTGTTCCTTAAAACACGAGTGCTTAGGAAATCTATTGGAGGCAGAAGCAGTCAAGGGTAGCCTAGGGTTAGTGTTAGGCTTAGGGTTAGGCTTAGGGTACGGGTTTGGGGAGGGGTTCGGGTACGGCGTAGGGTATGGTTTAGGGTTAGGGTTAGGGTTAGTGTTAGGGTTAGGGCTCGGTTTAGGGTACGGGTTAGGATTAGGGTACGTGTTAGGGTTAGGGTAGGGGTTAGGGTTAGAGTACGCATTAGGGTTAGGGTAGTTATTAAACCTATCCCACTCTCTAGATACCCCTTAGCACGTAAGGGAATATTATTTGGGGTTGCAGCCATGGAGAAGAGTTTAGACACTAAGATAAGATAAGGAACACACCCATTATAAAGAAATCACATTAGGATTCTCTTTTTAAGCTGTTCCTTAAAACACTAGTGCTTAGGAAATCTATTGGAGGCAGAAGCAGTCAAGGGTAGCCTAGGGTTAGGGTTAGGCTTAGGGTTAGGCTTAGGGTACGGCTTAGGGTACGGGTTCGGGGAGGGGTTCGGGTACAGCGTAGGGTATTGGTTAGGGTTAGGGTTAGGGTTAGTGTTAAGGTTAGGGCTCGGTTTAGGGTACGGGTTAGCATTAGGGTACGTGTTAGGGTTAGGGTAGGGGTTAGGGTTAGGGTACGCGTTAGGGTTAGGGTAGTTAGTAAACCTATCCCACTCTCTAGATACCCCTTAGCACGTAAAGGAATATTATTTGGGGGTCCAGCCATGGAGAAGAGTTTAGACACTAGGATAAGATAAGGAACACACCCATTATAAAGAAATCACATTAGGATTCTCTTTTTAAGCTGTTGCTTAAAACACTAGTGCTTAGGAAATCTATTGGAGGCAGAAGCAGTCAAGGGTAGCCTAGGGTTAGGGTTAGGCTTAGGGTTAGGCTTAGGGTACGGCTTAGGGTACGGGTTTGGGGAGGGGTTCGGGTACGGCGTAGGGTATGGGTTAGGGTTAGGGTTAGGGTTAGTGTTAGGGTTAGGGCTCGGTTTAGGGTACGGGTTAGGATTAGGGTACGTGTTAGGGTTAGGGTAGGGGTTAGGGTTAGGGTACACGTTAGGGTTAGGGTAGTTATTAAACCTATCCCACTCTCTAGATACCCCTTAGCACGTAAAGGAATATTATTTGGGGGTCCAGCCATGGAGAAGAGTTTAGACACTAGGATAAGATAAGGAACACACCCATTATAAAGAAATCACTTTAGGATTCTCTTTTTAAGCTGTTCCTTAAAACACTAGTGCTTAGGAAATCTATTGGAGGCAGAAGCAGTCAAGGGTAGCCTAGGGTTAGGGTTAGGCTTAGGGTTAGGGTTAGGGTACGGCTTGGGGTATGGGTTCGGGGAGGGGTTCGGGTACGGCATAGGGTATGTGTTAGGGTTAGGGTTAGGGTTAGTGTTAGGGTTAGGGCTCGGTTTAGGGTACGGGTTAAGATTAGGGTACGTGTTAGGGTTAGGGTTAGGGTAGGGGTTAGGGTTAGGGTACGCGTTAGGGTTAGGGTAGTTATTAAACCTATCCCACTCTCTAGATACCCCTTAGCACGTAAGGGAATATTATTTGGGGGTGAAGCCATGGAGAAGAGTTTAGACACTAGGATAAGATAAGGAACACACCCATTATAAAGAAATCACATTAGGATTCTCTTTTTAAGCTGTTCCTTAAAACACTAGTGCTTAGGAAATCTATTGGAGGCAGAAGCAGTCAAGGGTAGCCTAGGGTTAGGGTTAGGCTTAGGGTTAGGCTTAGGGTACGGCTTAGGGTACGAGTTCGGGGAGGGGTGCGGGTACGGCGTAGGGTATGGGTTAGGGTTAGGGTTAGGGTTAGTGTTAGGGTTAGGGCTCGGTTTAGGGTACGGGTTAGGATTAGGGTACGTGTTAGGGTTAGGGTAGGGGTTAGGGTTAGGGTACGCGTTAGGGTTAGGGTAGTTATTAAACCTATCCCACTCTCTAGATACCCCTTAGCACGTAAAGGAATATTATTTGAGGGTCCAGCCATGGAGAAGAGTTTAGACACTAGGATAAGATAAGGAACACACCCATTATAAAGAAAGCACATTAGGATTCTCTTTTTAAGCTGTTCCTTAAAACACTAGTGCTTAGGAAATCTATTGGAGGCAGAAGCAGTCAAGGGTAGCCTAGGGTTAGGGTTAGGCTTAGGGTTAGGCTTAGGGTACGGCTTAGGGTACGGGTTCGGGGAGGGGTGCGGGTACGGCGTAGGGTATGGGTTAGGGTTAGGGTTAGGGTTAGTGTTAGGGTTAGGGCTCGGTTTAGGGTACGGGTTAGGATTAGGGTACGTGTTAGGGTTAGGGTAGGGGTTAGGGTTAGGGTACGCATTAGGGTTAGGGTACTTATTAAACCTATCCCACTCTCTAGATACCCCTTAGCACATAAAGGAATATTATTTGAGGGTCCAGCCATGGAGAAGAGTTTAGACACTAGGATAAGATAAGGAACACACCCATTATAAAGAAATCACATTAGGATTCTCTTTTTAAGCTGTTCCTTAAAACACTAGTGCTTAGGAAATCTATTGGAGGCAGAAGCAGTCAAGGGTAGCCTAGGGTTAGGGTTAGGCTTAGGGTTAGGCTTAGGGTACGGCTTAGGGTAAGGGTTCGGGGAGGGTTTCGGGTACGGCGTAGGGTATGGGTTAGGGTTAGGGTTAGGGTTAGTGTTAGGGTTAGGGCTCGGTTTAGGGTACGGTTAGGATTAGGGTACGTGTTAGGTTTAGGGTAGGGGTTAGGGTTAGGGTACGCGTTAGGCTTAGGGTAGTTAGTAAACCTATCCCACTCTCTAGATACCCCTTAGCACGTAAAGGAATATTATTTGGGGGTCCAGCCATGGAGGAGAGTTTAAACACTAGGATAAGATAAGGAACACACCCATTATAAAGAAATCACATTAGGATTCTCTTTTTAAGCTTTTCCTTAAAACACTAGTGCTTAGGAAACCTATTGGAGGCAGAAGCAGTCAAGGGTAGCCTAGGGTTAGGGTTAGGCTTAGGGTTAGGCTTAGGGTACGGCTTAGGGTACGGGTTCGGGGAGTGGTTCGGTTACGGCGTAGGGTATGGTTTAGGGTTAGGGTTAGGGTTAGTGTTACGGTTAGGGCTCGGTTTAGGGTACGGGTCAGGATTAGGGTACGTGTTAGGGTTAGGGTAGGGGTTAGAGTTAGGGTACGCGTTAGGGTTAGGGTAGTTATTAAACCTATCCCACTCTCTAGATACCCCTTAGCACGTAAAGGAATATTATTTGGGGGTCCAGCCATGGAGAAGAGTTTAGACACTAGGATAAATAAGGAACACACCCATTATAAAGAAATCACATTAGGATTCTCTTTTTAAGCTGTTCCTTAAAACACGAGTGCTTAGGAAATCTATTGGAGGCAGAAGCAGTCAAGGGTAGCCTAGGGTTAGTGTTAGGCTTAGGGTTAGGCTTAGGGTACGGGTTTGGGGAGGGGTTCGGGTACGGCGTAGGGTATGGTTTAGGGTTAGGGTTAGGGTTAGTGTTAGGGTTAGGGCTCGGTTTAGGGTACGGGTTAGGATTAGGGTACGTGTTAGGGTTAGGGTAGGGGTTAGGGTTAGAGTACGCATTAGGGTTAGGGTAGTTATTAAACCTATCCCACTCTCTAGATACCCCTTAGCACGTAAGGGAATATTATTTGGGGTTGCAGCCATGGAGAAGAGTTTAGACACTAAGATAAGATAAGGAACACACCCATTATAAAGAAATCACATTAGGATTCTCTTTTTAAGCTGTTCCTTAAAACACTAGTGCTTAGGAAATCTATTGGAGGCAGAAGCAGTCAAGGGTAGCCTAGGGTTAGGGTTAGGCTTAGGGTTAGGCTTAGGGTACGGCTTAGGGTACGGGTTCGGGGAGGGGTTCGGGTACAGCGTAGGGTATTGGTTAGGGTTAGGGTTAGGGTTAGTGTTAAGGTTAGGGCTCGGTTTAGGGTACGGGTCAGGATTAGGGTACGTGTTAGGGTTAGGGTAGGGGTTAGGGTTAGGTTACGCGTTAGGGCTAGGGTAGTTAGTAAACCTATCCCACTCTCTAGCTCCCCCTTAGCACGTAAAGGAATATTATTTGGGGGTCCAGCCATGGAGAAGAGTTTAGACACTAGGATAAGATAAGGAACACACCCATTATAAAGAAATCACATTAGGATTCTCTTTTTAAGCTGTTTCTTAATACACTACTGCTTAGGAAATCAATTGGAGGCAGAAGCAGTCAAGGGTAGCCTAGGGTTAGGGTTAGGCTTAGGGTTAGGTTTAGGTTACGGGTTCGGGGAGGGATGCGGGTACGGCGTAGGGTATGGGTTAGGGTTAGGGTTAGTGTTAGTGTTAGGGTTAGGGCTCGGTTTAGGGTACAGGTTAGGATTAGGGTACGTGTTAGGGTTAGGGTAGGGGTTAGGGTTAGGGTACGCGTTAGGGTTAGAGTAGTTATTAAACCTATCCCACTCTCTAGATACCCCTTAGCACGTAAGGGGATATTATTTGGGGGTGCAGCCATGGAGAAGAATTTAGACACTAGGATAAGATAAGGAACACACCCATTATAAAGAAATCACATTAGGATTCTCTTTTTAAGCTGTTCCTTAAAACACTAGTGCTTAGGAAATCTATTGGAGGCAGAAGCAGTCAAGGGTAGCCTAGGGTTAGGGTTAGGCTTACGGTTAGGCTTAGGGTACGGCTTAGGGTACGGGTTCGGGGAGGGGTGCGGGTACGGCGTAGGGTATGCGTTAGGGTTAGGGTTAGGGTTAGTGTTAGGGTTAGGGCTCGGTTTAGGGTACGGGTTAGGATTAGGGTACGTGTTAGGGTTAGGGTACGCGTTAGGGTTAGGGTAGCTATTAAACCTATCCCACTCTCTAGATACCCCTTAGCACGTAAGGGAATATTATTTGGGGGTGCAGCCATGGAGAAGAGTTTAGACACTAAGATAAGATAAGGAACACACCCATTATAAAGAAATCACATTAGGATTCTCTTTTTAAGCTGTTCCTTAAAACACTAGTGCTTAGGAAATCTATTGGAGGCAGAAGCAGTCAAGGGTAGCCTAGGGTTAGGGTTAGGCTTAGGGTTAGGCTTAGGGTACGGCTTAGGGTACGGGTTCGGGGAGGGGTGCGGGTACGGCGTAGGGTATGGGTTAGGGTTAGGGTTAGGGTTAGTGTTAGGGTTAGGGCTCGGTTTAGGGTACGGGTTAGGATTAGGGTACGTGTTAGGGTTAGGGTAGGGGTTAGGGTTAGGGTACGCATTAGGGTTAGGGTACTTATTAAACCTATCCCACTCTCTAGATACCCCTTAGCACATAAAGGAATATTATTTGAGGGTCCAGCCATGGAGAAGAGTTTAGACACTAGGATAAGATAAGGAACACACCCATTATAAAGAAATCACATTAGGATTCTCTTTTTAAGCTGTTCCTTAAAACACTAGTGCTTAGGAAATCTATTGGAGGCAGAAGCAGTCAAGGGTAGCCTAGGGTTAGGGTTAGGCTTAGGGTTAGGCTTAGGGTACGGCTTAGGGTAAGGGTTCGGGGAGGGTTTCGGGTACGGCGTAGGGTATGGGTTAGGGTTAGGGTTAGGGTTAGTGTTAGGGTTAGGGCTCGGTTTAGGGTACGGTTAGGATTAGGGTACGTGTTAGGTTTAGGGTAGGGGTTAGGGTTAGGGTACGCGTTAGGCTTAGGGTAGTTAGTAAACCTATCCCACTCTCTAGATACCCCTTAGCACGTAAAGGAATATTATTTGGGGGTCCAGCCATGGAGGAGAGTTTAAACACTAGGATAAGATAAGGAACACACCCATTATAAAGAAATCACATTAGGATTCTCTTTTTAAGCTTTTCCTTAAAACACTAGTGCTTAGGAAACCTATTGGAGGCAGAAGCAGTCAAGGGTAGCCTAGGGTTAGGGTTAGGCTTAGGGTTAGGCTTAGGGTACGGCTTAGGGTACGGGTTCGGGGAGTGGTTCGGTTACGGCGTAGGGTATGGTTTAGGGTTAGGGTTAGGGTTAGTGTTACGGTTAGGGCTCGGTTTAGGGTACGGGTCAGGATTAGGGTACGTGTTAGGGTTAGGGTAGGGGTTAGAGTTAGGGTACGCGTTAGGGTTAGGGTAGTTATTAAACCTATCCCACTCTCTAGATACCCCTTAGCACGTAAAGGAATATTATTTGGGGGTCCAGCCATGGAGAAGAGTTTAGACACTAGGATAAATAAGGAACACACCCATTATAAAGAAATCACATTAGGATTCTCTTTTTAAGCTGTTCCTTAAAACACGAGTGCTTAGGAAATCTATTGGAGGCAGAAGCAGTCAAGGGTAGCCTAGGGTTAGTGTTAGGCTTAGGGTTAGGCTTAGGGTACGGGTTTGGGGAGGGGTTCGGGTACGGCGTAGGGTATGGTTTAGGGTTAGGGTTAGGGTTAGTGTTAGGGTTAGGGCTCGGTTTAGGGTACGGGTTAGGATTAGGGTACGTGTTAGGGTTAGGGTAGGGGTTAGGGTTAGAGTACGCATTAGGGTTAGGGTAGTTATTAAACCTATCCCACTCTCTAGATACCCCTTAGCACGTAAGGGAATATTATTTGGGGTTGCAGCCATGGAGAAGAGTTTAGACACTAAGATAAGATAAGGAACACACCCATTATAAAGAAATCACATTAGGATTCTCTTTTTAAGCTGTTCCTTAAAACACTAGTGCTTAGGAAATCTATTGGAGGCAGAAGCAGTCAAGGGTAGCCTAGGGTTAGGGTTAGGCTTAGGGTTAGGCTTAGGGTACGGCTTAGGGTACGGGTTCGGGGAGGGGTTCGGGTACAGCGTAGGGTATTGGTTAGGGTTAGGGTTAGGGTTAGTGTTAAGGTTAGGGCTCGGTTTAGGGTACGGGTTAGCATTAGGGTACGTGTTAGGGTTAGGGTAGGGGTTAGGGTTAGGGTACGCGTTAGGGTTAGGGTAGTTAGTAAACCTATCCCACTCTCTAGATACCCCTTAGCACGTAAAGGAATATTATTTGGGGGTCCAGCCATGGAGAAGAGTTTAGACACTAGGATAAGATAAGGAACACACCCATTATAAAGAAATCACATTAGGATTCTCTTTTTAAGCTGTTGCTTAAAACACTAGTGCTTAGGAAATCTATTGGAGGCAGAAGCAGTCAAGGGTAGCCTAGGGTTAGGGTTAGGCTTAGGGTTAGGCTTAGGGTATGGCTTAGGGTACGGGTTTGGGGAGGGGTTCGGGTACGGCGTAGGGTATGGGTTAGGGTTAGGGTTAGGGTTAGTGTTAGGGTTAGGGCTCGGTTTAGGGTACGGGTTAGGATTAGGGTACGTGTTAGGGTTAGGGTAGGGGTTAGGGTTAGGGTACACGTTAGGGTTAGGGTAGTTATTAAACCTATCCCACTCTCTAGATACCCCTTAGCACGTAAAGGAATATTATTTGGGGGTCCAGCCATGGAGAAGAGTTTAGACACTAGGATAAGATAAGGAACACACCCATTATAAAGAAATCACTTTAGGATTCTCTTTTTAAGCTGTTCCTTAAAACACTAGTGCTTAGGAAATCTATTGGAGGCAGAAGCAGTCAAGGGTAGCCTAGGGTTAGGGTTAGGCTTAGGGTTAGGTTTAGGGTACGGCTTGGGGAATGGGTTCGGGGAGGGGTTCGGGTACGGCGTAGGGTATGGTTTAGGGTTAGGGTTAGGGTTAGTGTTAGGGTTAGGGCTCGGTTTAGGGTACGGGTTAGGATTAGGGTACGTGTTAGGGTTAGGGTAGGGGTTAGGGTTAGGTTACGCATTAGGGCTAGGGTAGTTAGTAAACCTATCCCACTCTCTAGCTCCCCCTTAGCACGTAAAGGAATATTATTTGGGGGTCCAGCCATGGAGAAGAGTTTAGACACTAGGATAAGATAAGGAACACACCCATTATAAAGAAATCACATTAGGATTCTCTTTTTAAGCTGTTCCTTAAAACACTACTGCTTAGGAAATCAATTGGAGGCAGAAGCAGTCAAGGGTAGCCTAGGGTTAGGGTTAGGCTTAGGGTTAGGTTTAGGTTACGGGTTCGGGGAGGGATGCGGGTACGGCGTAGGGTATGGGTTAGGGTTAGGGTTAGTGTTAGTGTTAGGGTTAGGGCTCGGTTTAGGGTACAGGTTAGGATTAGGGTACGTGTTAGGGTTAGGGTAGGGGTTAGGGTTAGGGTACGCGTTAGGGTTAGAGTAGTTATTAAACCTATCCCACTCTCTAGATACCCCTTAGCACGTAAGGGGATATTATTTGGGGGTGCAGCCATGGAGAAGAATTTAGACACTAGGATAAGATAAGGAACACACCCATTATAAAGAAATCACATTAGGATTCTCTTTTTAAGCTGTTCCTTAAAACACTAGTGCTTAGGAAATCTATTGGAGGCAGAAGCAGTCAAGGGTAGCCTAGGGTTAGGGTTAGGCTTACGGTTAGGCTTAGGGTACGGCTTAGGGTACGGGTTCGGGGAGGGGTGCGGGTACGGCGTAGGGTATGCGTTAGGGTTAGGGTTAGGGTTAGTGTTAGGGTTAGGGCTCGGTTTAGGGTACGGGTTAGGATTAGGGTACGTGTTAGGGTTAGGGTACGCGTTAGGGTTAGGGTAGCTATTAAACCTATCCCACTCTCTAGATACCCCTTAGCACGTAAGGGAATATTATTTGGGGGTGCAGCCATGGAGAAGAGTTTAGACACTAAGATAAGATAAGGAACACACCCATTATAAAGAAATCACATTAGGATTCTCTTTTTAAGCTGTTCCTTAAAACACTAGTGCTTAGGAAATCTATTGGAGGCAGAAGCAGTCAAGGGTAGCCTAGGGTTAGGGTTAGGCTTAGGGTTAGGCTTAGGGTACGGCTTAGGGTACGGGTTCGGGGAGGGGTGCGTGTACGGCGTAGGGTATGGGTTAGGGTTAGTGTTAGTGTTAGTGTTAGGGTTAGGGCTCGGTTTAGGGTACGGGTTAGGAGTAGGGTACGTGTTAGGGTTAGGGTAGGGGTTAGGGTTAGGGTACGCGTTAGGGTTAGGGTAGCTATTAAACCTATCCCACTCTCTAGATACCCCTTAGCACGTAAGGGGATATTATTTGGGGGTGCAGCCATGGAGAAGAATTTAGACACTAGGATAAGATAAGGAACACACCCATTATAAAGAAATCACATTAGGATTCTCTTTTTAAGCTGTTCCTTAAAACACTAGTGCTTAGGAAATCTATTGGAGGCAGAAGCAGTCAAGGGTAGCCTAGGGTTAGGGTTAGGCTTACGGTTAGGCTTAGGGTACGGCTTAGGGTACGGGTTCGGGGAGGGGTGCGGGTACGGCGTAGGGTATGCGTTAGGGTTAGGGTTAGGGTTAGTGTTAGGGTTAGGGCTCGGTTTAGGGTACGGGTTAGGATTAGGGTACGTGTTAGGGTTAGGGTACGCGTTAGGGTTAGGGTAGCTATTAAACCTATCCCACTCTCTAGATACCCCTTAGCACGTAAGGGAATATTATTTGGGGGTGCAGCCATGGAGAAGAGTTTAGACACTAAGATAAGATAAGGAACACACCCATTATAAAGAAATCACATTAGGATTCTCTTTTTAAGCTGTTCCTTAAAACACTAGTGCTTAGGAAATCTATTGGAGGCAGAAGCAGTCAAGGGTAGCCTAGGGTTAGGGTTAGGCTTAGGGTTAGGCTTAGGGTACGGCTTAGGGTACGGGTTCGGGGAGGGGTGCGTGTACGGCGTAGGGTATGGGTTAGGGTTAGTGTTAGTGTTAGTGTTAGGGTTAGGGCTCGGTTTAGGGTACGGGTTAGGAGTAGGGTACGTGTTAGGGTTAGGGTAGGGGTTAGGGTTAGGGTACGCGTTAGGGTTAGGGTAGCTATTAAACCTATCCCACTCTCTAGATACCCCTTAGCACGTAAGGGAATATTATTTGGGGGTGCAGCCATGGAGAAGAGTTTAGACACTAGGATAAGATAAGGAACACACCCATTATAAAGAAATCACATTAGGATTCTCTTTTTAAGCTGTTCCTTAAAACACTAGTGCTTAGGAAATCTATTGGAGGCAGAAGCAGTCAAGGGTAGCCTAGGGTTAGGGTTAGGCTTAGGGTTAGGCTTAGGGTACGGCTTAGGGTAAGGGTTCGGGGAGGGTTTCGGGTACGGCGTAGGGTATGGGTTAGGGTTAGGGTTAGGGTTAGTGTTAGGGTTAGGGCTCGGTTTAGGGTACGGTTAGGATTAGGGTACGTGTTAGGTTTAGGGTAGGGGTTAGGGTTAGGGTACGCGTTAGGGTTAGGGTAGTTAGTAAGCCTATCCCACTCTCTAGATACCCCTTAGCACGTAAAGGAATATTATTTGAGGGTCCAGCCATGGAGAAGAGTTTAGACACTAGGATAAGATAAGGAACACACCCATTATAAAGAAATCACATTAATATTCTCTTTTTAAGCTGTTGCTTAAAACACTAGTGCTTAGGAAATCTATTGGAGGCAGAAGCAGTCAAGGGTAGCCTAGGGTTAGGGTTAGGCTTAGGGTTAGGGTTAGGGTATGGCTTAGGGTACAGGTTCGGGGAGGGGTTCGGGTACGGCGTAGGGTATGGGTTAGGGTTAGTGTTAGGGTTAGGGCTCGGTTTAGGGTACGGGTTAGGATTAGGGTACGTGTTAGGGTTAGGGTAGGGGTTAGGGTTACGGTACGCGTTAGGGTTAGGGTAGTTATTAAACCTATCCCACTCTCTAGATACCCCTTAGCACGTAAAGGAATATTATTTGGGGTTCCGCCATGGAGAAGAGTTTAGACACTAGGATAAGATAAGGAACACACCCATTATAAACAAATCACTTTAGGATTCTCTTTTTAAGCTGTTCCTTAAAACACTAGTGCTTAGGAAATCTATTGGAGGCAGAAGCAGTCAAGGGTAGCCTAGGGTTAGGGTTAGGCTTAGGGTTAGGGTTAGGGTACGGCTTGGGGTATGGGTTCAGGGAGGGGTTCGGGTACGGCATAGGGTATGGGTTAGGGTTAGTGTTAGGGTTAGTGTTAGGGTTAGGGCTCGGTTTAGGGTACGGGTTAGGAGTAGGGTACGTGTTAGGGTTAGGGTAGGGGTTAGGGTTAGGGTACGCGTTAGGGTTAGGGTAGTTAGTAAACCTATCCCACTCTCTAGATACCCCTTAGCACGTAAGGGAATATTATTTGGGGGTGCAGCCATGGAGAAGAGTTTAGACACTAGGATAAGATAAGGAACACACCCATTATAAAGAAATCACATTAGGATTCTCTTTTTAAGCTGTTCCTTAAAACACTAGTGCTTAGGAAATCTATGGGAGGCAGAAGCAGTCAAGGGTAGCCTAGGGTTAGGGTTAGGCTTACGGTTAGGCTTAGGGTACGGCTTAGGGTACGGGTTCGGGGAGGGGTGCGGGTACGGCGTAGGGTATGGGTTAGGGTTAGGGTTAGGGTTAGTGTTAGGGTTAGGGCTCGGTTTAGGGTACGGGTTAGGATTAGGGTACGTGTTAGGGTTAGGGTAGGGGTTAGGGTTAGGGTACGCGTTAGGGTTAGGGTAGTTATTAAACCTATCCCACTCTCTAGATACCCCTTAGCACGTAAAGGAATATTATTTGAGGGTCCAGCCATGGAGAAGAGTTTAGACACTAGGATAAGATAAGGAAGACACCCATTATAAAGAAATCACATTAGGATTCTCTTTTTAAGCTGTTCCTTTAAACACTAGTGCTTAGGAAATCTATTGGAGGCAGAAGCAGTCAAGGGTAGCCTAGGGTTAGGGATAGGCTTAGGGTTAGGCTTAGGGTACGGCTTAGGGTACGGGTTCGGGGAGGGGTGCGGGTACGGCGTCGGGTATGGGTTAGGGTTAGGGTTAGGGTTAGTGTTAGGGTTAGGGCTCGGTTTAGGGTATGGGTTAGGATTAGGGTACGTGTTAGGGTTAGGGTAGGGGTTAGGGTTAGAGTACGCATTAGGGTTAGGGTAGTTATTAAACCTATCCCACTCTCTAGATACCCCTTAGCACGTAAGGGAATATTATTTGGGGGTGCAGTCATGGAGAAGAGTTTAGACACTAAGATAAGATAAGGAACACACCCATTATAAAGAAATCACATTAGGATTTTCTTTTTAAGCTGTTCCTTAAAACACTAGTGCTTAGGAAATCTATTGGAGGCAGAAGCAGTCAAGGGTAGCCTAGGGTTAGTGTTAGGCTTAGGGTACGGCTTAGGGTACGGCTTAGGGTACGGGTTCGGTGAGGGGTGCGGGTACGGCGTAGGGTATGGGTTAGGGTTAGGGTTAGGGTTAGGGTTAGGGTTAGGGCTCGGTTTAGGGTACGGGTTAGGATTAGGGTACGTGTTAGGGTTAGGGTAGGGGTTAGGGTTAGGGTACGCTTTAGGGTTAGGGTATTTATTAAACCTATCCCACTCTCTAGATACCCCTTAGCACGTAAAGGAATATTATTTGGGGGTCCAGCCATGGAGGAGAGTTTAAACACTAGGATAAGATAAGGAACACACCCATTATAAAGAAATCACATTAGGATTCTCTTTTTAAGCTTTTCCTTAAAACACTAGTGCTTAGGAAACCTATTGGAGGCAGAAGCAGTCAAGGGTAGCCTAGGGTTAGGGTTAGGCTTAGGGTTAGGCTTAGGGTACGGCTTAGGGTACGGGTTCGGGGAGTGGTTCGGTTACGGCGTAGGGTATGGTTTAGGGTTAGGGTTAGGGTTAGTGTTACGGTTAGGGCTCGGTTTAGGGTACGGGTCAGGATTAGGGTACGTGTTAGGGTTAGGGTAGGGGTTAGAGTTAGGGTACGCGTTAGGGTTAGGGTAGTTATTAAACCTATCCCACTCTCTAGATACCCCTTAGCACGTAAAGGAATATTATTTGGGGGTCCAGCCATGGAGAAGAGTTTAGACACTAGGATAAATAAGGAACACACCCATTATAAAGAAATCACATTAGGATTCTCTTTTTAAGCTGTTCCTTAAAACACGAGTGCTTAGGAAATCTATTGGAGGCAGAAGCAGTCAAGGGTAGCCTAGGGTTAGTGTTAGGCTTAGGGTTAGGCTTAGGGTACGGGTTTGGGGAGGGGTTCGGGTACGGCGTAGGGTATGGTTTAGGGTTAGGGTTAGGGTTAGTGTTAGGGTTAGGGCTCGGTTTAGGGTACGGGTTAGGATTAGGGTACGTGTTAGGGTTAGGGTAGGGGTTAGGGTTAGAGTACGCATTAGGGTTAGGGTAGTTATTAAACCTATCCCACTCTCTAGATACCCCTTAGCACGTAAGGGAATATTATTTGGGGTTGCAGCCATGGAGAAGAGTTTAGACACTAAGATAAGATAAGGAACACACCCATTATAAAGAAATCACATTAGGATTCTCTTTTTAAGCTGTTCCTTAAAACACTAGTGCTTAGGAAATCTATTGGAGGCAGAAGCAGTCAAGGGTAGCCTAGGGTTAGGGTTAGGCTTAGGGTTAGGCTTAGGGTACGGCTTAGGGTACGGGTTCGGGGAGGGGTTCGGGTACAGCGTAGGGTATTGGTTAGGGTTAGGGTTAGGGTTAGTGTTAAGGTTAGGGCTCGGTTTAGGGTACGGGTTAGCATTAGGGTACGTGTTAGGGTTAGGGTAGGGGTTAGGGTTAGGGTACGCGTTAGGGTTAGGGTAGTTAGTAAACCTATCCCACTCTCTAGATACCCCTTAGCACGTAAAGGAATATTATTTGGGGGTCCAGCCATGGAGAAGAGTTTAGACACTAGGATAAGATAAGGAACACACCCATTATAAAGAAATCACATTAGGATTCTCTTTTTAAGCTGTTGCTTAAAACACTAGTGCTTAGGAAATCTATTGGAGGCAGAAGCAGTCAAGGGTAGCCTAGGGTTAGGGTTAGGCTTAGGGTTAGGCTTAGGGTATGGCTTAGGGTACGGGTTTGGGGAGGGGTTCGGGTACGGCGTAGGGTATGGGTTAGGGTTAGGGTTAGGGTTAGTGTTAGGGTTAGGGCTCGGTTTAGGGTACGGGTTAGGATTAGGGTACGTGTTAGGGTTAGGGTAGGGGTTAGGGTTAGGGTACACGTTAGGGTTAGGGTAGTTATTAAACCTATCCCACTCTCTAGATACCCCTTAGCACGTAAAGGAATATTATTTGGGGGTCCAGCCATGGAGAAGAGTTTAGACACTAGGATAAGATAAGGAACACACCCATTATAAAGAAATCACTTTAGGATTCTCTTTTTAAGCTGTTCCTTAAAACACTAGTGCTTAGGAAATCTATTGGAGGCAGAAGCAGTCAAGGGTAGCCTAGGGTTAGGGTTAGGCTTAGGGTTAGGTTTAGGGTACGGCTTGGGGAATGGGTTCGGGGAGGGGTTCGGGTACGGCGTAGGGTATGGTTTAGGGTTAGGGTTAGGGTTAGTGTTAGGGTTAGGGCTCGGTTTAGGGTACGGGTTAGGATTAGGGTACGTGTTAGGGTTAGGGTAGGGGTTAGGGTTAGGTTACGCGTTAGGGCTAGGGTAGTTAGTAAACCTATCCCACTCTCTAGCTCCCCCTTAGCACGTAAAGGAATATTATTTGGGGGTCCAGCCATGGAGAAGAGTTTAGACACTAGGATAAGATAAGGAACACACCCATTATAAAGAAATCACATTAGGATTCTCTTTTTAAGCTGTTTCTTAATACACTACTGCTTAGGAAATCAATTGGAGGCAGAAGCAGTCAAGGGTAGCCTAGGGTTAGGGTTAGGCTTAGGGTTAGGTTTAGGTTACGGGTTCGGGGAGGGATGCGGGTACGGCGTAGGGTATGGGTTAGGGTTAGGGTTAGTGTTAGTGTTAGGGTTAGGGCTCGGTTTAGGGTACATGTTAGGATTAGGGTACGTGTTAGGGTTAGGGTAGGGGTTAGGGTTAGGGTACGCGTTAGGGTTAGAGTAGTTATTAAACCTATCCCACTCTCTAGATACCCCTTAGCACGTAAGGGGATATTATTTGGGGGTGCAGCCATGGAGAAGAATTTAGACACTAGGATAAGATAAGGAACACACCCATTATAAAGAAATCACATTAGGATTCTCTTTTTAAGCTGTTCCTTAAAACACTAGTGCTTAGGAAATCTATTGGAGGCAGAAGCAGTCAAGGGTAGCCTAGGGTTAGGGTTAGGCTTACGGTTAGGCTTAGGGTACGGCTTAGGGTACGGGTTCGGGGAGGGGTGCGGGTACGGCGTAGGGTATGCGTTAGGGTTAGGGTTAGGGTTAGTGTTAGGGTTAGGGCTCGGTTTAGGGTACGGGTTAGGATTAGGGTACGTGTTAGGGTTAGGGTAGGGGTTAGGGTTAGGGTACGCATTAGGGTTAGGGTACTTATTAAACCTATCCCACTCTCTAGATACCCCTTAGCACATAAAGGAATATTATTTGAGGGTCCAGCCATGGAGAAGAGTTTAGACACTAGGATAAGATAAGGAACACACCCATTATAAAGAAATCACATTAGGATTCTCTTTTTAAGCTGTTCCTTAAAACACTAGTGCTTAGGAAATCTATTGGAGGCAGAAGCAGTCAAGGGTAGCCTAGGGTTAGGGTTAGGCTTAGGGTTAGGCTTAGGGTACGGCTTAGGGTAAGGGTTCGGGGAGGGTTTCGGGTACGGCGTAGGGTATGGGTTAGGGTTAGGGTTAGGGTTAGTGTTAGGGTTAGGGCTCGGTTTAGGGTACGGTTAGGATTAGGGTACGTGTTAGGTTTAGGGTAGGGGTTAGGGTTAGGGTACGCGTTAGGCTTAGGGTAGTTAGTAAACCTATCCCACTCTCTAGATACCCCTTAGCACGTAAAGGAATATTATTTGGGGGTCCAGCCATGGAGGAGAGTTTAAACACTAGGATAAGATAAGGAACACACCCATTATAAAGAAATCACATTAGGATTCTCTTTTTAAGCTTTTCCTTAAAACACTAGTGCTTAGGAAACCTATTGGAGGCAGAAGCAGTCAAGGGTAGCCTAGGGTTAGGGTTAGGCTTAGGGTTAGGCTTAGGGTACGGCTTAGGGTACGGGTTCGGGGAGTGGTTCGGTTACGGCGTAGGGTATGGTTTAGGGTTAGGGTTAGGGTTAGTGTTACGGTTAGGGCTCGGTTTAGGGTACGGGTCAGGATTAGGGTACGTGTTAGGGTTAGGGTAGGGGTTAGAGTTAGGGTACGCGTTAGGGTTAGGGTAGTTATTAAACCTATCCCACTCTCTAGATACCCCTTAGCACGTAAAGGAATATTATTTCGGGGTCCAGCCATGGAGAAGAGTTTAGACACTAGGATAAATAAGGAACACACCCATTATAAAGAAATCACATTAGGATTCTCTTTTTAAGCTGTTCCTTAAAACACGAGTGCTTAGGAAATCTATTGGAGGCAGAAGCAGTCAAGGGTAGCCTAGGGTTAGTGTTAGGCTTAGGGTTAGGCTTAGGGTACGGGTTTGGGGAGGGGTTCGGGTACGGCGTAGGGTATGGTTTAGGGTTAGGGTTAGGGTTAGTGTTAGGGTTAGGGCTCGGTTTAGGGTACGGGTTAGGATTAGGGTACGTGTTAGGGTTAGGGTAGGGGTTAGGGTTAGAGTACGCATTAGGGTTAGGGTAGTTATTAAACCTATCCCACTCTCTAGATACCCCTTAGCACGTAAGGGAATATTATTTGGGGTTGCAGCCATGGAGAAGAGTTTAGACACTAAGATAAGATAAGGAACACACCCATTATAAAGAAATCACATTAGGATTCTCTTTTTAAGCTGTTCCTTAAAACACTAGTGCTTAGGAAATCTATTGGAGGCAGAAGCAGTCAAGGGTAGCCTAGGGTTAGAGTTAGGCTTAGGGTTAGGCTTAGGGTACGGCTTAGGGTACGGGTTCGGGGAGGGGTTCGGGTACAGCGTAGGGTATTGGTTAGGGTTAGGGTTAGGGTTAGTGTTAAGGTTAGGGCTCGGTTTAGGGTACGGGTTAGCATTAGGGTACGTGTTAGGGTTAGGGTAGGGGTTAGGGTTAGGGTACGCGTTAGGGTTAGGGTAGTTAGTAAACCTATCCCACTCTCTAGATACCCCTTAGCACGTAAAGGAATATTATTTGGGGGTCCAGCCATGGAGAAGAGTTTAGACACTAGGATAAGATAAGGAACACACCCATTATAAAGAAATCACATTAGGATTCTCTTTTTAAGCTGTTGCTTAAAACACTAGTGCTTAGGAAATCTATTGGAGGCAGAAGCAGTCAAGGGTAGCCTAGGGTTAGGGTTAGGCTTAGGGTTAGGCTTAGGGTATGGCTTAGGGTACGGGTTTGGGGAGGGGTTCGGGTACGGCGTAGGGTATGGGTTAGGGTTAGGGTTAGGGTTAGTGTTAGGGTTAGGGCTCGGTTTAGGGTACGGGTTAGGATTAGGGTACGTGTTAGGGTTAGGGTAGGGGTTAGGGTTAGGGTACACGTTAGGGTTAGGGTAGTTATTAAACCTATCCCACTCTCTAGATACCCCTTAGCACGTAAAGGAATATTATTTGGGGGTCCAGCCATGGAGAAGAGTTTAGACACTAGGATAAGATAAGGAACACACCCATTATAAAGAAATCACTTTAGGATTCTCTTTTTAAGCTGTTCCTTAAAACACTAGTGCTTAGGAAATCTATTGGAGGCAGAAGCAGTCAAGGGTAGCCTAGGGTTAGGGTTAGGCTTAGGGTTAGGTTTAGGGTACGGCTTGGGGAATGGGTTCGGGGAGGGGTGCGGGTACGGCGTAGGGTATGCGTTAGGGTTAGGGTTAGGGTTAGTGTTAGGGTTAGGGCTCGGTTTAGGGTACGGGTTAGGATTAGGGTACGTGTTAGGGTTAGGGTACGCGTTAGGGTTAGGGTAGCTATTAAACCTATCCCACTCTCTAGATACCCCTTAGCACGTAAGGGAATATTATTTGGGGGTGCAGCCATGGAGAAGAGTTTAGACACTAAGATAAGATAAGGAACACACCCATTATAAAGAAATCACATTAGGATTCTCTTTTTAAGCTGTTCCTTAAAACACTAGTGCTTAGGAAATCTATTGGAGGCAGAAGCAGTCAAGGGTAGCCTAGGGTTAGGGTTAGGCTTAGGGTTAGGCTTAGGGTACGGCTTAGGGTACGGGTTCGGGGAGGGGTGCGTGTACGGCGTAGGGTATGGGTTAGGGTTAGTGTTAGTGTTAGTGTTAGGGTTAGGGCTCGGTTTAGGGTACGGGTTAGGAGTAGGGTACGTGTTAGGGTTAGGGTAGGGGTTAGGGTTAGGGTACGCGTTAGGGTTAGGGTAGCTATTAAACCTATCCCACTCTCTAGATACCCCTTAGCACGTAAGGGAATATTATTTGGGGGTGCAGCCATGGAGAAGAGTTTAGACACTAGGATAAGATAAGGAACACACCCATTATAAAGAAATCACATTAGGATTCTCTTTTTAAGCTGTTCCTTAAAACACTAGTGCTTAGGAAATCTATTGGAGGCAGAAGCAGTCAAGGGTAGCCTAGGGTTAGGGTTAGGCTTAGGGTTAGGCTTAGGGTACGGCTTAGGGTAAGGGTTCGGGGAGGGTTTCGGGTACGGCGTAGGGTATGGGTTAGGGTTAGGGTTAGGGTTAGTGTTAGGGTTAGGGCTCGGTTTAGGGTACGGTTAGGATTAGGGTACGTGTTAGGTTTAGGGTAGGGGTTAGGGTTAGGGTACGCGTTAGGGTTAGGGTAGTTAGTAAGCCTATCCCACTCTCTAGATACCCCTTAGCACGTAAAGGAATATTATTTGAGGGTCCAGCCATGGAGAAGAGTTTAGACACTAGGATAAGATAAGGAACACACCCATTATAAAGAAATCACATTAATATTCTCTTTTTAAGCTGTTGCTTAAAACACTAGTGCTTAGGAAATCTATTGGAGGCAGAAGCAGTCAAGGGTAGCCTAGGGTTAGGGTTAGGCTTAGGGTTAGGGTTAGGGTATGGCTTAGGGTACAGGTTCGGGGAGGGGTTCGGGTACGGCGTAGGGTATGGGTTAGGGTTAGTGTTAGGGTTAGGGCTCGGTTTAGGGTACGGGTTAGGATTAGGGTACGTGTTAGGGTTAGGGTAGGGGTTAGGGTTACGGTACGCGTTAGGGTTAGGGTAGTTATTAAACCTATCCCACTCTCTAGATACCCCTTAGCACGTAAAGGAATATTATTTGGGGTTCCGCCATGGAGAAGAGTTTAGACACTAGGATAAGATAAGGAACACACCCATTATAAACAAATCACTTTAGGATTCTCTTTTTAAGCTGTTCCTTAAAACACTAGTGCTTAGGAAATCTATTGGAGGCAGAAGCAGTCAAGGGTAGCCTAGGGTTAGGGTTAGGCTTAGGGTTAGGGTTACGGTACGGCTTGGGGTATGGGTTCAGGGAGGGGTTCGGGTACGGCATAGGGTATGGGTTAGGGTTAGTGTTAGGGTTAGTGTTAGGGTTAGGGCTCGGTTTAGGGTACGGGTTAGGAGTAGGGTACGTGTTAGGGTTAGGGTAGGGGTTAGGGTTAGGGTACGCGTTAGGGTTAGGGTAGTTAGTAAACCTATCCCACTCTCTAGATACCCCTTAGCACGTAAGGGAATATTATTTGGGGGTGCAGCCATGGAGAAGAGTTTAGACACTAGGATAAGATAAGGAACACACCCATTATAAAGAAATCACATTAGGATTCTCTTTTTAAGCTGTTCCTTAAAACACTAGTGCTTAGGAAATCTATGGGAGGCAGAAGCAGTCAAGGGTAGCCTAGGGTTAGGGTTAGGCTTACGGTTAGGCTTAGGGTACGGCTTAGGGTACGGGTTCGGGGAGGGGTGCGGGTACGGCGTAGGGTATGGGTTAGGGTTAGGGTTAGGGTTAGTGTTAGGGTTAGGGCTCGGTTTAGGGTATGGGTTAGGATTAGGGTACGTGTTAGGGTTAGGGTAGGGGTTAGGGTTAGGGTACGCGTTAGGGTTAGGGTAGTTATTAAACCTATCCCACTCTCTAGATACCCCTTAGCACGTAAAGGAATATTATTTGAGGGTCCAGCCATGGAGAAGAGTTTAGACACTAGGATAAGATAAGGAAGACACCCATTATAAAGAAATCACATTAGGATTCTCTTTTTAAGCTGTTCCTTTAAACACTAGTGCTTAGGAAATCTATTGGAGGCAGAAGCAGTCAAGGGTAGCCTAGGGTTAGGGATAGGCTTAGGGTTAGGCTTAGGGTACGGCTTAGGGTACGGGTTCGGGGAGGGGTGCGGGTACGGCGTCGGGTATGGGTTAGGGTTAGGGTTAGGGTTAGTGTTAGGGTTAGGGCTCGGTTTAGGGTACGGGTTAGGATTAGGGTACGTGTTAGGGTTAGGGTAGGGGTTAGGGTTAGAGTACGCATTAGGGTTAGGGTAGTTATTAAACCTATCCCACTCTCTAGATACCCCTTAGCACGTAAGGGAATATTATTTGGGGGTGCAGTCATGGAGAAGAGTTTAGACACTAAGATAAGATAAGGAACACACCCATTATAAAGAAATCACATTAGGATTCTCTTTTTAAGCTGTTCCTTAAAACACTAGTGCTTAGGAAATCTATTGGAGGCAGAAGCAGTCAAGGGTAGCCTAGGGTTAGTGTTAGGCTTAGGGTACGGCTTAGGGTACGGCTTAGGGTACGGGTTCGGTGAGGGGTGCGGGTACGGCGTAGGGTATGGGTTAGGGTTAGGGTTAGGGTTAGGGTTAGGGTTAGGGCTCGGTTTAGGGTACGGGTTAGGATTAGGGTACGTGTTAGGGTTAGGGTAGGGGTTAGGGTTAGGGTACGCTTTAGGGTTAGGGTATTTATTAAACCTATCCCACTCTCTAGATACCCCTTAGCACGTAAAGGAATATTATTTGGGGGTCCAGCCATGGAGGAGAGTTTAAACACTAGGATAAGATAAGGAACACACCCATTATAAAGAAATCACATTAGGATTCTCTTTTTAAGCTGTTCCTGAAAACACTAGTGCTTAGGAAACCTATTGGAGGCAGAAGCAGTCAAGGGTAGCCTAGGGTTAGGGTTAGGCTTAGGGTTAGGCTTAGGGTACGGCTTAGGGTACGGGTTCGGGGAGGGGTGCGGGTACGGCGTAGGATATGGTTTAGGGTTAGGGTTAGGGTTAGTGTTACGGTTAGGGCTCGGTTTAGGGTACGGGTCAGGATTAGGGTACGTGTTAGGGTAAGGGTAGGGGTTAGAGTTAGGGTACGCATTAGGGTTAGGGTAGTTATTAAACCTATCCCACTCTCTAGATACCCCTTAGCACGTAAAGGAATATTATTTGGGGGTCCAGCCATGGAGAAGAGTTTAGACACTAGGATAAATAAGGAACACACCCATTATAAAGAAATCACATTAGGATTCTCTTTTTAAGCTGTTCCTTAAAACACTAGTGCTTAGGAAATCTATTGGAGGCAGAAGCAGTCAAGGGTAGCCTAGGGTTAGTGTTAGGCTTAGGGTTAGGCTTAGGGTACGGGTTTGGGGAGGGGTTCGTGTACGGCGTAGGGTATGGGTTAGGGTTAGGGTTAGGGTTAGTGTTAGGGTTAGGGCTCGGTTTAGGGTACGGGTTAGGATTAGGGTACGTGTTAGGGTTAGGGTAGGGGTTAGGGTTAGAGTACGCATTACGGTTAGGGTAGTTATTAAACCTATCCCACTCTCTAGATACCCCTTAGCACGTAAGGGAATATTATTTGGGGGTGCAGCCATGGAGAAGAGTTTAGACACTAAGATAAGATAAGGAACACACCCATTATAAAGAAATCACATTAGGATTCTCTTTTTAAGCTGTTCCTTAAAACACTAGTGCTTAGGAAATCTATTGGAGGCAGAAGCAGTCAAGGGTAGCCTAGGGTTAGGGTTAGGCTTAGGGTTAGGCTTAGGGTACGGCTTAGGGTACGGGTTCGGGGAGGGGTGCGTGTACGGCGTAGGGTATGGGTTAGGGTTAGTGTTAGTGTTAGTGTTAGGGTTAGGGCTCGGTTTAGGGTACGGGTTAGGAGTAGGGTACGTGTTAGGGTTAGGGTAGGGGTTAGGGTTAGGGTACGCGTTAGGGTTAGGGTAGCTATTAAACCTATCCCACTCTCTAGATACCCCTTAGCACGTAAGGGAATATTATTTGGGGGTGCAGCCATGGAGAAGAGTTTAGACACTAGGATAAGATAAGGAACACACCCATTATAAAGAAATCACATTAGGATTCTCTTTTTAAGCTGTTCCTTAAAACACTAGTGCTTAGGAAATCTATTGGAGGCAGAAGCAGTCAAGGGTAGCCTAGGGTTAGGGTTAGGCTTAGGGTTAGGCTTAGGGTACGGCTTAGGGTAAGGGTTCGGGGAGGGTTTCGGGTACGGCGTAGGGTATGGGTTAGGGTTAGGGTTAGGGTTAGTGTTAGGGTTAGGGCTCGGTTTAGGGTACGGTTAGGATTAGGGTACGTGTTAGGTTTAGGGTAGGGGTTAGGGTTAGGGTACGCGTTAGGGTTAGGGTAGTTAGTAAGCCTATCCCACTCTCTAGATACCCCTTAGCACGTAAAGGAATATTATTTGAGGGTCCAGCCATGGAGAAGAGTTTAGACACTAGGATAAGATAAGGAACACACCCATTATAAAGAAATCACATTAATATTCTCTTTTTAAGCTGTTGCTTAAAACACTAGTGCTTAGGAAATCTATTGGAGGCAGAAGCAGTCAAGGGTAGCCTAGGGTTAGGGTTAGGCTTAGGGTTAGGGTTAGGGTATGGCTTAGGGTACAGGTTCGGGGAGGGGTTCGGGTACGGCGTAGGGTATGGGTTAGGGTTAGTGTTAGGGTTAGGGCTCGGTTTAGGGTACGGGTTAGGATTAGGGTACGTGTTAGGGTTAGGGTAGGGGTTAGGGTTACGGTACGCGTTAGGGTTAGGGTAGTTATTAAACCTATCCCACTCTCTAGATACCCCTTAGCACGTAAAGGAATATTATTTGGGGTTCCGCCATGGAGAAGAGTTTAGACACTAGGATAAGATAAGGAACACACCCATTATAAACAAATCACTTTAGGATTCTCTTTTTAAGCTGTTCCTTAAAACACTAGTGCTTAGGAAATCTATTGGAGGCAGAAGCAGTCAAGGGTAGCCTAGGGTTAGGGTTAGGCTTAGGGTTAGGGTTAGGGTACGGCTTGGGGTATGGGTTCAGGGAGGGGTTCGGGTACGGCATAGGGTATGGGTTAGGGTTAGTGTTAGGGTTAGTGTTAGGGTTAGGGCTCGGTTTAGGGTACGGGTTAGGAGTAGGGTACGTGCTAGGGTTAGGGTAGGGGTTAGGGTTAGGGTACGCGTTAGGGTTAGGGTAGTTAGTAAACCTATCCCACTCTCTAGATACCCCTTAGCACGTAAGGGAATATTATTTGGGGGTGCAGCCATGGAGAAGAGTTTAGACACTAGGATAAGATAAGGAACACACCCATTATAAAGAAATCACATTAGGATTCTCTTTTTAAGCTGTTCCTTAAAACACTAGTGCTTAGGAAATCTATGGGAGGCAGAAGCAGTCAAGGGTAGCCTAGGGTTAGGGTTAGGCTTACGGTTAGGCTTAGGGTACGGCTTAGGGTACGGGTTCGGGGAGGGGTGCGGGTACGGCGTAGGGTATGGGTTAGGGTTAGGGTTAGGGTTAGTGTTAGGGTTAGGGCTCGGTTTAGGGTACGGGTTAGGATTAGGGTACGTGTTAGGGTTAGGGTAGGGGTTAGGGTTAGGGTACGCGTTAGGGTTAGGGTAGTTATTAAACCTATCCCACTCTCTAGATACCCCTTAGCACGTAAAGGAATATTATTTGAGGGTCCAGCCATGGAGAAGAGTTTAGACACTAGGATAAGATAAGGAAGACACCCATTATAAAGAAATCACATTAGGATTCTCTTTTTAAGCTGTTCCTTTAAACACTAGTGCTTAGGAAATCTATTGGAGGCAGAAGCAGTCAAGGGTAGCCTAGGGTTAGGGATAGGCTTAGGGTTAGGCTTAGGGTACGGCTTAGGGTACGGGTTCGGGGAGGGGTTCGGGTACGGCGTAGGGTATGGGTTAGGGTTAGTGTTAGGGTTAGTGTTAGGGTTAGGGTTCGGTTCAGGGTACGGGTTAGGATTAGGGTACGTGTTAGGGTTAGGGTAGGGGTTAGAGTTAGGGTACGCTTTACGGTTAGGGTAGTTATTAAACCTATCCCACTCTCTAGATACCCCTTAGCACGTAAAGGAATATTATTTGGGGGTCCAGCCATGGAGGAGAGTTTAAACACTAGGATAAGATAAGGAACACACCCATTATAAAGAAATCACATTAGGATTCTCTTTTTAAGCTTTTCCTTAAAACACTAGTGCTTAGGAAACCTATTGGAGGCAGAAGCAGTCAAGGGTAGCCTAGGGTTAGGGTTAGGCTTAGGGTTAGGCTTAGGGTACGGCTTAGGGTACGGGTTCGGGGAGTGGTTCGGTTACGGCGTAGGGTATGGTTTAGGGTTAGGGTTAGGGTTAGTGTTACGGTTAGGGCTCGGTTTAGGGTACGGGTCAGGATTAGGGTACGTGTTAGGGTTAGGGTAGGGGTTAGAGTTAGGGTACGCGTTAGGGTTAGGGTAGTTATTAAACCTATCCCACTCTCTAGATACCCCTTAGCACGTAAAGGAATATTATTTGGGGGTCCAGCCATGGAGAAGAGTTTAGACACTAGGATAAATAAGGAACACACCCATTATAAAGAAATCACATTAGGATTCTCTTTTTAAGCTGTTCCTTAAAACACGAGTGCTTAGGAAATCTATTGGAGGCAGAAGCAGTCAAGGGTAGCCTAGGGTTAGTGTTAGGCTTAGGGTTAGGCTTAGGGTACGGGTTTGGGGAGGGGTTCGGGTACGGCGTAGGGTATGGTTTAGGGTTAGGGTTAGGGTTAGTGTTAGGGTTAGGGCTCGGTTTAGGGTACGGGTTAGGATTAGGGTACGTGTTAGGGTTAGGGTAGGGGTTAGGGTTAGAGTACGCATTAGGGTTAGGGTAGTTATTAAACCTATCCCACTCTCTAGATACCCCTTAGCACGTAAGGGAATATTATTTGGGGTTGCAGCCATGGAGAAGAGTTTAGACACTAAGATAAGATAAGGAACACACCCATTATAAAGAAATCACATTAGGATTCTCTTTTTAAGCTGTTCCTTAAAACACTAGTGCTTAGGAAATCTATTGGAGGCAGAAGCAGTCAAGGGTAGCCTAGGGTTAGGGTTAGGCTTAGGGTTAGGCTTAGGGTACGGCTTAGGGTACGGGTTCGGGGAGGGGTTCGGGTACAGCGTAGGGTATTGGTTAGGGTTAGGGTTAGGGTTAGTGTTAAGGTTAGGGCTCGGTTTAGGGTACGGGTTAGCATTAGGGTACGTGTTAGGGTTAGGGTAGGGGTTAGGGTTAGGGTACGCGTTAGGGTTAGGGTAGTTAGTAAACCTATCCCACTCTCTAGATACCCCTTAGCACGTAAAGGAATATTATTTGGGGGTCCAGCCATGGAGAAGAGTTTAGACACTAGGATAAGATAAGGAACACACCCATTATAAAGAAATCACATTAGGATTCTCTTTTTAAGCTGTTGCTTAAAACACTAGTGCTTAGGAAATCTATTGGAGGCAGAAGCAGTCAAGGGTAGCCTAGGGTTAGGGTTAGGCTTAGGGTTAGGCTTAGGGTACGGCTTAGGGTACGGGTTTGGGGAGGGGTTCGGGTACGGCGTAGGGTATGGGTTAGGGTTAGGGTTAGGGTTAGTGTTAGGGTTAGGGCTCGGTTTAGGGTACGGGTTAGGATTAGGGTACGTGTTAGGGTTAGGGTAGGGGTTAGGGTTAGGGTACACGTTAGGGTTAGGGTAGTTATTAAACCTATCCCACTCTCTAGATACCCCTTAGCACGTAAAGGAATATTATTTGGGGGTCCAGCCATGGAGAAGAGTTTAGACACTAGGATAAGATAAGGAACACACCCATTATAAAGAAATCACTTTAGGATTCTCTTTTTAAGCTGTTCCTTAAAACACTAGTGCTTAGGAAATCTATTGGAGGCAGAAGCAGTCAAGGGTAGCCTAGGGTTAGGGTTAGGCTTAGGGTTAGGGTTAGGGTACGGCTTGGGGTATGGGTTCGGGGAGGGGTTCGGGTACGGCATAGGGTATGTGTTAGGGTTAGGGTTAGGGTTAGTGTTAGGGTTAGGGCTCGGTTTAGGGTACGGGTTAAGATTAGGGTACGTGTTAGGGTTAGGGTTAGGGTAGGGGTTAGGGTTAGGGTACGCGTTAGGGTTAGGGTAGTTATTAAACCTATCCCACTCTCTAGATACCCCTTAGCACGTAAGGGAATATTATTTGGGGGTGAAGCCATGGAGAAGAGTTTAGACACTAGGATAAGATAAGGAACACACCCATTATAAAGAAATCACATTAGGATTCTCTTTTTAAGCTGTTCCTTAAAACACTAGTGCTTAGGAAATCTATTGGAGGCAGAAGCAGTCAAGGGTAGCCTAGGGTTAGGGTTAGGCTTAGGGTTAGGCTTAGGGTACGGCTTAGGGTACGAGTTCGGGGAGGGGTGCGGGTACGGCGTAGGGTATGGGTTAGGGTTAGGGTTAGGGTTAGTGTTAGGGTTAGGGCTCGGTTTAGGGTACGGGTTAGGATTAGGGTACGTGTTAGGGTTAGGGTAGGGGTTAGGGTTAGGGTACGCGTTAGGGTTAGGGTAGTTATTAAACCTATCCCACTCTCTAGATACCCCTTAGCACGTAAAGGAATATTATTTGAGGGTCCAGCCATGGAGAAGAGTTTAGACACTAGGATAAGATAAGGAACACACCCATTATAAAGAAAGCACATTAGGATTCTCTTTTTAAGCTGTTCCTTAAAACACTAGTGCTTAGGAAATCTATTGGAGGCAGAAGCAGTCAAGGGTAGCCTAGGGTTAGGGTTAGGCTTAGGGTTAGGCTTAGGGTACGGCTTAGGGTACGGGTTCGGGGAGGGGTGCGGGTACGGCGTAGGGTATGGGTTAGGGTTAGGGTTAGGGTTAGTGTTAGGGTTAGGGCTCGGTTTAGGGTACGGGTTAGGATTAGGGTACGTGTTAGGGTTAGGGTAGGGGTTAGGGTTAGGGTACGCATTAGGGTTAGGGTACTTATTAAACCTATCCCACTCTCTAGATACCCCTTAGCACATAAAGGAATATTATTTGAGGGTCCAGCCATGGAGAAGAGTTTAGACACTAGGATAAGATAAGGAACACACCCATTATAAAGAAATCACATTAGGATTCTCTTTTTAAGCTGTTCCTTAAAACACTAGTGCTTAGGAAATCTATTGGAGGCAGAAGCAGTCAAGGGTAGCCTAGGGTTAGGGTTAGGCTTAGGGTTAGGCTTAGGGTACGGCTTAGGGTAAGGGTTCGGGGAGGGTTTCGGGTACGGCGTAGGGTATGGGTTAGGGTTAGGGTTAGGGTTAGTGTTAGGGTTAGGGCTCGGTTTAGGGTACGGTTAGGATTAGGGTACGTGTTAGGTTTAGGGTAGGGGTTAGGGTTAGGGTACGCGTTAGGCTTAGGGTAGTTAGTAAACCTATCCCACTCTCTAGATACCCCTTAGCACGTAAAGGAATATTATTTGGGGGTCCAGCCATGGAGGAGAGTTTAAACACTAGGATAAGATAAGGAACACACCCATTATAAAGAAATCACATTAGGATTCTCTTTTTAAGCTTTTCCTTAAAACACTAGTGCTTAGGAAACCTATTGGAGGCAGAAGCAGTCAAGGGTAGCCTAGGGTTAGGGTTAGGCTTAGGGTTAGGCTTAGGGTACGGCTTAGGGTACGGGTTCGGGGAGTGGTTCGGTTACGGCGTAGGGTATGGTTTAGGGTTAGGGTTAGGGTTAGTGTTACGGTTAGGGCTCGGTTTAGGGTACGGGTCAGGATTAGGGTACGTGTTAGGGTTAGGGTAGGGGTTAGAGTTAGGGTACGCGTTAGGGTTAGGGTAGTTATTAAACCTATCCCACTCTCTAGATACCCCTTAGCACGTAAAGGAATATTATTTGGGGGTCCAGCCATGGAGAAGAGTTTAGACACTAGGATAAATAAGGAACACACCCATTATAAAGAAATCACATTAGGATTCTCTTTTTAAGCTGTTCCTTAAAACACGAGTGCTTAGGAAATCTATTGGAGGCAGAAGCAGTCAAGGGTAGCCTAGGGTTAGTGTTAGGCTTAGGGTTAGGCTTAGGGTACGGGTTTGGGGAGGGGTTCGGGTACGGCGTAGGGTATGGTTTAGGGTTAGGGTTAGGGTTAGTGTTAGGGTTAGGGCTCGGTTTAGGGTACGGGTTAGGATTAGGGTACGTGTTAGGGTTAGGGTAGGGGTTAGGGTTAGAGTACGCATTAGGGTTAGGGTAGTTATTAAACCTATCCCACTCTCTAGATACCCCTTAGCACGTAAGGGAATATTATTTGGGGTTGCAGCCATGGAGAAGAGTTTAGACACTAAGATAAGATAAGGAACACACCCATTATAAAGAAATCACATTAGGATTCTCTTTTTAAGCTGTTCCTTAAAACACTAGTGCTTAGGAAATCTATTGGAGGCAGAAGCAGTCAAGGGTAGCCTAGGGTTAGGGTTAGGCTTAGGGTTAGGCTTAGGGTACGGCTTAGGGTACGGGTTCGGGGAGGGGTTCGGGTACAGCGTAGGGTATTGGTTAGGGTTAGGGTTAGGGTTAGTGTTAAGGTTAGGGCTCGGTTTAGGGTACGGGTTAGCATTAGGGTACGTGTTAGGGTTAGGGTAGGGGTTAGGGTTAGGGTACGCGTTAGGGTTAGGGTAGTTAGTAAACCTATCCCACTCTCTAGATACCCCTTAGCACGTAAAGGAATATTATTTGGGGGTCCAGCCATGGAGAAGAGTTTAGACACTAGGATAAGATAAGGAACACACCCATTATAAAGAAATCACATTAGGATTCTCTTTTTAAGCTGTTGCTTAAAACACTAGTGCTTAGGAAATCTATTGGAGGCAGAAGCAGTCAAGGGTAGCCTAGGGTTAGGGTTAGGCTTAGGGTTAGGCTTAGGGTATGGCTTAGGGTACGGGTTTGGGGAGGGGTTCGGGTACGGCGTAGGGTATGGGTTAGGGTTAGGGTTAGGGTTAGTGTTAGGGTTAGGGCTCGGTTTAGGGTACGGGTTAGGATTAGGGTACGTGTTAGGGTTAGGATAGGGGTTAGGGTTAGGGTACACGTTAGGGTTAGGGTAGTTATTAAACCTATCCCACTCTCTAGATACCCCTTAGCACGTAAAGGAATATTATTTGGGGGTCCAGCCATGGAGAAGAGTTTAGACACTAGGATAAGATAAGGAACACACCCATTATAAAGAAATCACTTTAGGATTCTCTTTTTAAGCTGTTCCTTAAAACACTAGTGCTTAGGAAATCTATTGGAGGCAGAAGCAGTCAAGGGTAGCCTAGGGTTAGGGTTAGGCTTAGGGTTAGGTTTAGGGTACGGCTTGGGGAATGGGTTCGGGGAGGGGTTCGGGTACGGCGTAGGGTATGGTTTAGGGTTAGGGTTAGGGTTAGTGTTAGGGTTAGGGCTCGGTTTAGGGTACGGGTTAGGATTAGGGTACGTGTTAGGGTTAGGGTAGGGGTTAGGGTTAGGTTACGCGTTAGGGCTAGGGTAGTTAGTAAACCTATCCCACTCTCTAGCTCCCCCTTAGCACGTAAAGGAATATTATTTGGGGGTCCAGCCATGGAGAAGAGTTTAGACACTAGGATAAGATAAGGAACACACCCATTATAAAGAAATCACATTAGGATTCTCTTTTTAAGCTGTTTCTTAATACACTACTGCTTAGGAAATCAATTGGAGGCAGAAGCAGTCAAGGGTAGCCTAGGGTTAGGGTTAGGCTTAGGGTTAGGTTTAGGTTACGGGTTCGGGGAGGGATGCGGGTACGGCGTAGGGTATGGGTTAGGGTTAGGGTTAGTGTTAGTGTTAGGGTTAGGGCTCGGTTTAGGGTACAGGTTAGGATTAGGGTACGTGTTAGGGTTAGGGTAGGGGTTAGGGTTAGGGTACGCGTTAGGGTTAGAGTAGTTATTAAACCTATCCCACTCTCTAGATACCCCTTAGCACGTAAGGGGATATTATTTGGGGGTGCAGCCATGGAGAAGAATTTAGACACTAGGATAAGATAAGGAACACACCCATTATAAAGAAATCACATTAGGATTCTCTTTTTAAGCTGTTCCTTAAAACACTAGTGCTTAGGAAATCTATTGGAGGCAGAAGCAGTCAAGGGTAGCCTAGGGTTAGGGTTAGGCTTACGGTTAGGCTTAGGGTACGGCTTAGGGTACGGGTTCGGGGAGGGGTGCGGGTACGGCGTAGGGTATGCGTTAGGGTTAGGGTTAGGGTTAGTGTTAGGGTTAGGGCTCGGTTTAGGGTACGGGTTAGGATTAGGGTACGTGTTAGGGTTAGGGTACGCGTTAGGGTTAGGGTAGCTATTAAACCTATCCCACTCTCTAGATACCCCTTAGCACGTAAGGGAATATTATTTGGGGGTGCAGCCATGGAGAAGAGTTTAGACACTAAGATAAGATAAGGAACACACCCATTATAAAGAAATCACATTAGGATTCTCTTTTTAAGCTGTTCCTTAAAACACTAGTGCTTAGGAAATCTATTGGAGGCAGAAGCAGTCAAGGGTAGCCTAGGGTTAGGGTTAGGCTTAGGGTTAGGCTTAGGGTACGGCTTAGGGTACGGGTTCGGGGAGGGGTGCGGGTACGGCGTAGGGTATGGGTTAGGGTTAGGGTTAGGGTTAGTGTTAGGGTTAGGGCTCGGTTTAGGGTACGGGTTAGGATTAGGGTACGTGTTAGGGTTAGGGTAGGGGTTAGGGTTAGGGTACGCATTAGGGTTAGGGTACTTATTAAACCTATCCCACTCTCTAGATACCCCTTAGCACATAAAGGAATATTATTTGAGGGTCCAGCCATGGAGAAGAGTTTAGACACTAGGATAAGATAAGGAACACACCCATTATAAAGAAATCACATTAGGATTCTCTTTTTAAGCTGTTCCTTAAAACACTAGTGCTTAGGAAATCTATTGGAGGCAGAAGCAGTCAAGGGTAGCCTAGGGTTAGGGTTAGGCTTAGGGTTAGGCTTAGGGTACGGCTTAGGGTAAGGGTTCGGGGAGGGTTTCGGGTACGGCGTAGGGTATGGGTTAGGGTTAGGGTTAGGGTTAGTGTTAGGGTTAGGGCTCGGTTTAGGGTACGGTTAGGATTAGGGTACGTGTTAGGTTTAGGGTAGGGGTTAGGGTTAGGGTACGCGTTAGGCTTAGGGTAGTTAGTAAACCTATCCCACTCTCTAGATACCCCTTAGCACGTAAAGGAATATTATTTGGGGGTCCAGCCATGGAGGAGAGTTTAAACACTAGGATAAGATAAGGAACACACCCATTATAAAGAAATCACATTAGGATTCTCTTTTTAAGCTTTTCCTTAAAACACTAGTGCTTAGGAAACCTATTGGAGGCAGAAGCAGTCAAGGGTAGCCTAGGGTTAGGGTTAGGCTTAGGGTTAGGCTTAGGGTACGGCTTAGGGTACGGGTTCGGGGAGTGGTTCGGTTACGGCGTAGGGTATGGTTTAGGGTTAGGGTTAGGGTTAGTGTTACGGTTAGGGCTCGGTTTAGGGTACGGGTCAGGATTAGGGTACGTGTTAGGGTTAGGGTAGGGGTTAGAGTTAGGGTACGCGTTAGGGTTAGGGTAGTTATTAAACCTATCCCACTCTCTAGATACCCCTTAGCACGTAAAGGAATATTATTTGGGGGTCCAGCCATGGAGAAGAGTTTAGACACTAGGATAAATAAGGAACACACCCATTATAAAGAAATCACATTAGGATTCTCTTTTTAAGCTGTTCCTTAAAACACGAGTGCTTAGGAAATCTATTGGAGGCAGAAGCAGTCAAGGGTAGCCTAGGGTTAGTGTTAGGCTTAGGGTTAGGCTTAGGGTACGGGTTTGGGGAGGGGTTCGGGTACGGCGTAGGGTATGGTTTAGGGTTAGGGTTAGGGTTAGTGTTAGGGTTAGGGCTCGGTTTAGGGTACGGGTTAGGATTAGGGTACGTGTTAGGGTTAGGGTAGGGGTTAGGGTTAGAGTACGCATTAGGGTTAGGGTAGTTATTAAACCTATCCCACTCTCTAGATACCCCTTAGCACGTAAGGGAATATTATTTGGGGTTGCAGCCATGGAGAAGAGTTTAGACACTAAGATAAGATAAGGAACACACCCATTATAAAGAAATCACATTAGGATTCTCTTTTTAAGCTGTTCCTTAAAACACTAGTGCTTAGGAAATCTATTGGAGGCAGAAGCAGTCAAGGGTAGCCTAGGGTTAGGGTTAGGCTTAGGGTTAGGCTTAGGGTACGGCTTAGGGTACGGGTTCGGGGAGGGGTTCGGGTACAGCGTAGGGTATTGGTTAGGGTTAGGGTTAGGGTTAGTGTTAAGGTTAGGGCTCGGTTTAGGGTACGGGTTAGCATTAGGGTACGTGTTAGGGTTAGGGTAGGGGTTAGGGTTAGGGTACGCGTTAGGGTTAGGGTAGTTAGTAAACCTATCCCACTCTCTAGATACCCCTTAGCACGTAAAGGAATATTATTTGGGGGTCCAGCCATGGAGAAGAGTTTAGACACTAGGATAAGATAAGGAACACACCCATTATAAAGAAATCACATTAGGATTCTCTTTTTAAGCTGTTGCTTAAAACACTAGTGCTTAGGAAATCTATTGGAGGCAGAAGCAGTCAAGGGTAGCCTAGGGTTAGGGTTAGGCTTAGGGTTAGGCTTAGGGTATGGCTTAGGGTACGGGTTTGGGGAGGGGTTCGGGTACGGCGTAGGGTATGGGTTAGGGTTAGGGTTAGGGTTAGTGTTAGGGTTAGGGCTCGGTTTAGGGTACGGGTTAGGATTAGGGTACGTGTTAGGGTTAGGGTAGGGGTTAGGGTTAGGGTACACGTTAGGGTTAGGGTAGTTATTAAACCTATCCCACTCTCTAGATACCCCTTAGCACGTAAAGGAATATTATTTGGGGGTCCAGCCATGGAGAAGAGTTTAGACACTAGGATAAGATAAGGAACACACCCATTATAAAGAAATCACTTTAGGATTCTCTTTTTAAGCTGTTCCTTAAAACACTAGTGCTTAGGAAATCTATTGGAGGCAGAAGCAGTCAAGGGTAGCCTAGGGTTAGGGTTAGGCTTAGGGTTAGGTTTAGGGTACGGCTTGGGGAATGGGTTCGGGGAGGGGTTCGGGTACGGCGTAGGGTATGGTTTAGGGTTAGGGTTAGGGTTAGTGTTAGGGTTAGGGCTCGGTTTAGGGTACGGGTTAGGATTAGGGTACGTGTTAGGGTTAGGGTAGGGGTTAGGGTTAGGTTACGCATTAGGGCTAGGGTAGTTAGTAAACCTATCCCACTCTCTAGCTCCCCCTTAGCACGTAAAGGAATATTATTTGGGGGTCCAGCCATGGAGAAGAGTTTAGACACTAGGATAAGATAAGGAACACACCCATTATAAAGAAATCACATTAGGATTCTCTTTTTAAGCTGTTCCTTAAAACACTACTGCTTAGGAAATCAATTGGAGGCAGAAGCAGTCAAGGGTAGCCTAGGGTTAGGGTTAGGCTTAGGGTTAGGTTTAGGTTACGGGTTCGGGGAGGGATGCGGGTACGGCGTAGGGTATGGGTTAGGGTTAGGGTTAGTGTTAGTGTTAGGGTTAGGGCTCGGTTTAGGGTACAGGTTAGGATTAGGGTACGTGTTAGGGTTAGGGTAGGGGTTAGGGTTAGGGTACGCGTTAGGGTTAGAGTAGTTATTAAACCTATCCCACTCTCTAGATACCCCTTAGCACGTAAGGGGATATTATTTGGGGGTGCAGCCATGGAGAAGAATTTAGACACTAGGATAAGATAAGGAACACACCCATTATAAAGAAATCACATTAGGATTCTCTTTTTAAGCTGTTCCTTAAAACACTAGTGCTTAGGAAATCTATTGGAGGCAGAAGCAGTCAAGGGTAGCCTAGGGTTAGGGTTAGGCTTACGGTTAGGCTTAGGGTACGGCTTAGGGTACGGGTTCGGGGAGGGGTGCGGGTACGGCGTAGGGTATGCGTTAGGGTTAGGGTTAGGGTTAGTGTTAGGGTTAGGGCTCGGTTTAGGGTACGGGTTAGGATTAGGGTACGTGTTAGGGTTAGGGTACGCGTTAGGGTTAGGGTAGCTATTAAACCTATCCCACTCTCTAGATACCCCTTAGCACGTAAGGGAATATTATTTGGGGGTGCAGCCATGGAGAAGAGTTTAGACACTAAGATAAGATAAGGAACACACCCATTATAAAGAAATCACATTAGGATTCTCTTTTTAAGCTGTTCCTTAAAACACTAGTGCTTAGGAAATCTATTGGAGGCAGAAGCAGTCAAGGGTAGCCTAGGGTTAGGGTTAGGCTTAGGGTTAGGCTTAGGGTACGGCTTAGGGTACGGGTTCGGGGAGGGGTGCGTGTACGGCGTAGGGTATGGGTTAGGGTTAGTGTTAGTGTTAGTGTTAGGGTTAGGGCTCGGTTTAGGGTACGGGTTAGGAGTAGGGTACGTGTTAGGGTTAGGGTAGGGGTTAGGGTTAGGGTACGCGTTAGGGTTAGGGTAGCTATTAAACCTATCCCACTCTCTAGATACCCCTTAGCACGTAAGGGGATATTATTTGGGGGTGCAGCCATGGAGAAGAATTTAGACACTAGGATAAGATAAGGAACACACCCATTATAAAGAAATCACATTAGGATTCTCTTTTTAAGCTGTTCCTTAAAACACTAGTGCTTAGGAAATCTATTGGAGGCAGAAGCAGTCAAGGGTAGCCTAGGGTTAGGGTTAGGCTTACGGTTAGGCTTAGGGTACGGCTTAGGGTACGGGTTCGGGGAGGGGTGCGGGTACGGCGTAGGGTATGCGTTAGGGTTAGGGTTAGGGTTAGTGTTAGGGTTAGGGCTCGGTTTAGGGTACGGGTTAGGATTAGGGTACGTGTTAGGGTTAGGGTACGCGTTAGGGTTAGGGTAGCTATTAAACCTATCCCACTCTCTAGATACCCCTTAGCACGTAAGGGAATATTATTTGGGGGTGCAGCCATGGAGAAGAGTTTAGACACTAAGATAAGATAAGGAACACACCCATTATAAAGAAATCACATTAGGATTCTCTTTTTAAGCTGTTCCTTAAAACACTAGTGCTTAGGAAATCTATTGGAGGCAGAAGCAGTCAAGGGTAGCCTAGGGTTAGGGTTAGGCTTAGGGTTAGGCTTAGGGTACGGCTTAGGGTACGGGTTCGGGGAGGGGTGCGTGTACGGCGTAGGGTATGGGTTAGGGTTAGTGTTAGTGTTAGTGTTAGGGTTAGGGCTCGGTTTAGGGTACGGGTTAGGAGTAGGGTACGTGTTAGGGTTAGGGTAGGGGTTAGGGTTAGGGTACGCGTTAGGGTTAGGGTAGCTATTAAACCTATCCCACTCTCTAGATACCCCTTAGCACGTAAGGGAATATTATTTGGGGGTGCAGCCATGGAGAAGAGTTTAGACACTAGGATAAGATAAGGAACACACCCATTATAAAGAAATCACATTAGGATTCTCTTTTTAAGCTGTTCCTTAAAACACTAGTGCTTAGGAAATCTATTGGAGGCAGAAGCAGTCAAGGGTAGCCTAGGGTTAGGGTTAGGCTTAGGGTTAGGCTTAGGGTACGGCTTAGGGTAAGGGTTCGGGGAGGGTTTCGGGTACGGCGTAGGGTATGGGTTAGGGTTAGGGTTAGGGTTAGTGTTAGGGTTAGGGCTCGGTTTAGGGTACGGTTAGGATTAGGGTACGTGTTAGGTTTAGGGTAGGGGTTAGGGTTAGGGTACGCGTTAGGGTTAGGGTAGTTAGTAAGCCTATCCCACTCTCTAGATACCCCTTAGCACGTAAAGGAATATTATTTGAGGGTCCAGCCATGGAGAAGAGTTTAGACACTAGGATAAGATAAGGAACACACCCATTATAAAGAAATCACATTAATATTCTCTTTTTAAGCTGTTGCTTAAAACACTAGTGCTTAGGAAATCTATTGGAGGCAGAAGCAGTCAAGGGTAGCCTAGGGTTAGGGTTAGGCTTAGGGTTAGGGTTAGGGTATGGCTTAGGGTACAGGTTCGGGGAGGGGTTCGGGTACGGCGTAGGGTATGGGTTAGGGTTAGTGTTAGGGTTAGGGCTCGGTTTAGGGTACGGGTTAGGATTAGGGTACGTGTTAGGGTTAGGGTAGGGGTTAGGGTTACGGTACGCGTTAGGGTTAGGGTAGTTATTAAACCTATCCCACTCTCTAGATACCCCTTAGCACGTAAAGGAATATTATTTGGGGTTCCGCCATGGAGAAGAGTTTAGACACTAGGATAAGATAAGGAACACACCCATTATAAACAAATCACTTTAGGATTCTCTTTTTAAGCTGTTCCTTAAAACACTAGTGCTTAGGAAATCTATTGGAGGCAGAAGCAGTCAAGGGTAGCCTAGGGTTAGGGTTAGGCTTAGGGTTAGGGTTAGGGTACGGCTTGGGGTATGGGTTCAGGGAGGGGTTCGGGTACGGCATAGGGTATGGGTTAGGGTTAGTGTTAGGGTTAGTGTTAGGGTTAGGGCTCGGTTTAGGGTACGGGTTAGGAGTAGGGTACGTGTTAGGGTTAGGGTAGGGGTTAGGGTTAGGGTACGCGTTAGGGTTAGGGTAGTTAGTAAACCTATCCCACTCTCTAGATACCCCTTAGCACGTAAGGGAATATTATTTGGGGGTGCAGCCATGGAGAAGAGTTTAGACACTAGGATAAGATAAGGAACACACCCATTATAAAGAAATCACATTAGGATTCTCTTTTTAAGCTGTTCCTTAAAACACTAGTGCTTAGGAAATCTATGGGAGGCAGAAGCAGTCAAGGGTAGCCTAGGGTTAGGGTTAGGCTTACGGTTAGGCTTAGGGTACGGCTTAGGGTACGGGTTCGGGGAGGGGTGCGGGTACGGCGTAGGGTATGGGTTAGGGTTAGGGTTAGGGTTAGTGTTAGGGTTAGGGCTCGGTTTAGGGTACGGGTTAGGATTAGGGTACGTGTTAGGGTTAGGGTAGGGGTTAGGGTTAGGGTACGCGTTAGGGTTAGGGTAGTTATTAAACCTATCCCACTCTCTAGATACCCCTTAGCACGTAAAGGAATATTATTTGAGGGTCCAGCCATGGAGAAGAGTTTAGACACTAGGATAAGATAAGGAAGACACCCATTATAAAGAAATCACATTAGGATTCTCTTTTTAAGCTGTTCCTTTAAACACTAGTGCTTAGGAAATCTATTGGAGGCAGAAGCAGTCAAGGGTAGCCTAGGGTTAGGGATAGGCTTAGGGTTAGGCTTAGGGTACGGCTTAGGGTACGGGTTCGGGGAGGGGTGCGGGTACGGCGTCGGGTATGGGTTAGGGTTAGGGTTAGGGTTAGTGTTAGGGTTAGGGCTCGGTTTAGGGTATGGGTTAGGATTAGGGTACGTGTTAGGGTTAGGGTAGGGGTTAGGGTTAGAGTACGCATTAGGGTTAGGGTAGTTATTAAACCTATCCCACTCTCTAGATACCCCTTAGCACGTAAGGGAATATTATTTGGGGGTGCAGTCATGGAGAAGAGTTTAGACACTAAGATAAGATAAGGAACACACCCATTATAAAGAAATCACATTAGGATTTTCTTTTTAAGCTGTTCCTTAAAACACTAGTGCTTAGGAAATCTATTGGAGGCAGAAGCAGTCAAGGGTAGCCTAGGGTTAGTGTTAGGCTTAGGGTACGGCTTAGGGTACGGCTTAGGGTACGGGTTCGGTGAGGGGTGCGGGTACGGCGTAGGGTATGGGTTAGGGTTAGGGTTAGGGTTAGGGTTAGGGTTAGGGCTCGGTTTAGGGTACGGGTTAGGATTAGGGTACGTGTTAGGGTTAGGGTAGGGGTTAGGGTTAGGGTACGCTTTAGGGTTAGGGTATTTATTAAACCTATCCCACTCTCTAGATACCCCTTAGCACGTAAAGGAATATTATTTGGGGGTCCAGCCATGGAGGAGAGTTTAAACACTAGGATAAGATAAGGAACACACCCATTATAAAGAAATCACATTAGGATTCTCTTTTTAAGCTTTTCCTTAAAACACTAGTGCTTAGGAAACCTATTGGAGGCAGAAGCAGTCAAGGGTAGCCTAGGGTTAGGGTTAGGCTTAGGGTTAGGCTTAGGGTACGGCTTAGGGTACGGGTTCGGGGAGTGGTTCGGTTACGGCGTAGGGTATGGTTTAGGGTTAGGGTTAGGGTTAGTGTTACGGTTAGGGCTCGGTTTAGGGTACGGGTCAGGATTAGGGTACGTGTTAGGGTTAGGGTAGGGGTTAGAGTTAGGGTACGCGTTAGGGTTAGGGTAGTTATTAAACCTATCCCACTCTCTAGATACCCCTTAGCACGTAAAGGAATATTATTTGGGGGTCCAGCCATGGAGAAGAGTTTAGACACTAGGATAAATAAGGAACACACCCATTATAAAGAAATCACATTAGGATTCTCTTTTTAAGCTGTTCCTTAAAACACGAGTGCTTAGGAAATCTATTGGAGGCAGAAGCAGTCAAGGGTAGCCTAGGGTTAGTGTTAGGCTTAGGGTTAGGCTTAGGGTACGGGTTTGGGGAGGGGTTCGGGTACGGCGTAGGGTATGGTTTAGGGTTAGGGTTAGGGTTAGTGTTAGGGTTAGGGCTCGGTTTAGGGTACGGGTTAGGATTAGGGTACGTGTTAGGGTTAGGGTAGGGGTTAGGGTTAGAGTACGCATTAGGGTTAGGGTAGTTATTAAACCTATCCCACTCTCTAGATACCCCTTAGCACGTAAGGGAATATTATTTGGGGTTGCAGCCATGGAGAAGAGTTTAGACACTAAGATAAGATAAGGAACACACCCATTATAAAGAAATCACATTAGGATTCTCTTTTTAAGCTGTTCCTTAAAACACTAGTGCTTAGGAAATCTATTGGAGGCAGAAGCAGTCAAGGGTAGCCTAGGGTTAGAGTTAGGCTTAGGGTTAGGCTTAGGGTACGGCTTAGGGTACGGGTTCGGGGAGGGGTTCGGGTACAGCGTAGGGTATTGGTTAGGGTTAGGGTTAGGGTTAGTGTTAAGGTTAGGGCTCGGTTTAGGGTACGGGTTAGCATTAGGGTACGTGTTAGGGTTAGGGTAGGGGTTAGGGTTAGGGTACGCGTTAGGGTTAGGGTAGTTAGTAAACCTATCCCACTCTCTAGATACCCCTTAGCACGTAAAGGAATATTATTTGGGGGTCCAGCCATGGAGAAGAGTTTAGACACTAGGATAAGATAAGGAACACACCCATTATAAAGAAATCACATTAGGATTCTCTTTTTAAGCTGTTGCTTAAAACACTAGTGCTTAGGAAATCTATTGGAGGCAGAAGCAGTCAAGGGTAGCCTAGGGTTAGGGTTAGGCTTAGGGTTAGGCTTAGGGTATGGCTTAGGGTACGGGTTTGGGGAGGGGTTCGGGTACGGCGTAGGGTATGGGTTAGGGTTAGGGTTAGGGTTAGTGTTAGGGTTAGGGCTCGGTTTAGGGTACGGGTTAGGATTAGGGTACGTGTTAGGGTTAGGGTAGGGGTTAGGGTTAGGGTACACGTTAGGGTTAGGGTAGTTATTAAACCTATCCCACTCTCTAGATACCCCTTAGCACGTAAAGGAATATTATTTGGGGGTCCAGCCATGGAGAAGAGTTTAGACACTAGGATAAGATAAGGAACACACCCATTATAAAGAAATCACTTTAGGATTCTCTTTTTAAGCTGTTCCTTAAAACACTAGTGCTTAGGAAATCTATTGGAGGCAGAAGCAGTCAAGGGTAGCCTAGGGTTAGGGTTAGGCTTAGGGTTAGGTTTAGGGTACGGCTTGGGGAATGGGTTCGGGGAGGGGTTCGGGTACGGCGTAGGGTATGGTTTAGGGTTAGGGTTAGGGTTAGTGTTAGGGTTAGGGCTCGGTTTAGGGTACGGGTTAGGATTAGGGTACGTGTTAGGGTTAGGGTAGGGGTTAGGGTTAGGTTACGCGTTAGGGCTAGGGTAGTTAGTAAACCTATCCCACTCTCTAGCTCCCCCTTAGCACGTAAAGGAATATTATTTGGGGGTCCAGCCATGGAGAAGAGTTTAGACACTAGGATAAGATAAGGAACACACCCATTATAAAGAAATCACATTAGGATTCTCTTTTTAAGCTGTTTCTTAATACACTACTGCTTAGGAAATCAATTGGAGGCAGAAGCAGTCAAGGGTAGCCTAGGGTTAGGGTTAGGCTTAGGGTTAGGTTTAGGTTACGGGTTCGGGGAGGGATGCGGGTACGGCGTAGGGTATGGGTTAGGGTTAGGGTTAGTGTTAGTGTTAGGGTTAGGGCTCGGTTTAGGGTACAGGTTAGGATTAGGGTACGTGTTAGGGTTAGGGTAGGGGTTAGGGTTAGGGTACGCGTTAGGGTTAGAGTAGTTATTAAACCTATCCCACTCTCTAGATACCCCTTAGCACGTAAGGGGATATTATTTGGGGGTGCAGCCATGGAGAAGAGTTTAGACACTAAGATAAGATAAGGAACACACCCATTATAAAGAAATCACATTAGGATTCTCTTTTTAAGCTGTTCCTTAAAACACTAGTGCTTAGGAAATCTATTGGAGGCAGAAGCAGTCAAGGGTAGCCTAGGGTTAGGGTTAGGCTTAGGGTTAGGCTTAGGGTACGGCTTAGGGTACGGGTTCGGGGAGGGGTGCGTGTACGGCGTAGGGTATGGGTTAGGGTTAGTGTTAGTGTTAGTGTTAGGGTTAGGGCTCGGTTTAGGGTACGGGTTAGGAGTAGGGTACGTGTTAGGGTTAGGGTAGGGGTTAGGGTTAGGGTACGCGTTAGGGTTAGGGTAGCTATTAAACCTATCCCACTCTCTAGATACCCCTTAGCACGTAAGGGAATATTATTTGGGGGTGCAGCCATGGAGAAGAGTTTAGACACTAGGATAAGATAAGGAACACACCCATTATAAAGAAATCACATTAGGATTCTCTTTTTAAGCTGTTCCTTAAAACACTAGTGCTTAGGAAATCTATTGGAGGCAGAAGCAGTCAAGGGTAGCCTAGGGTTAGGGTTAGGCTTAGGGTTAGGCTTAGGGTACGGCTTAGGGTAAGGGTTCGGGGAGGGTTTCGGGTACGGCGTAGGGTATGGGTTAGGGTTAGGGTTAGGGTTAGTGTTAGGGTTAGGGCTCGGTTTAGGGTACGGTTAGGATTAGGGTACGTGTTAGGTTTAGGGTAGGGGTTAGGGTTAGGGTACGCGTTAGGGTTAGGGTAGTTAGTAAGCCTATCCCACTCTCTAGATACCCCTTAGCACGTAAAGGAATATTATTTGAGGGTCCAGCCATGGAGAAGAGTTTAGACACTAGGATAAGATAAGGAACACACCCATTATAAAGAAATCACATTAATATTCTCTTTTTAAGCTGTTGCTTAAAACACTAGTGCTTAGGAAATCTATTGGAGGCAGAAGCAGTCAAGGGTAGCCTAGGGTTAGGGTTAGGCTTAGGGTTAGGGTTAGGGTATGGCTTAGGGTACAGGTTCGGGGAGGGGTTCGGGTACGGCGTAGGGTATGGGTTAGGGTTAGTGTTAGGGTTAGGGCTCGGTTTAGGGTACGGGTTAGGATTAGGGTACGTGTTAGGGTTAGGGTAGGGGTTAGGGTTACGGTATGCGTTAGGGTTAGGGTAGTTATTAAACCTATCCCACTCTCTAGATACCCCTTAGCACGTAAAGGAATATTATTTGGGGTTCCGCCATGGAGAAGAGTTTAGACACTAGGATAAGATAAGGAACACACCCATTATAAACAAATCACTTTAGGATTCTCTTTTTAAGCTGTTCCTTAAAACACTAGTGCTTAGGAAATCTATTGGAGGCAGAAGCAGTCAAGGGTAGCCTAGGGTTAGGGTTAGGCTTAGGGTTAGGGTTAGGGTACGGCTTGGGGTATGGGTTCAGGGAGGGGTTCGGGTACGGCATAGGGTATGGGTTAGGGTTAGTGTTAGGGTTAGTGTTAGGGTTAGGGCTCGGTTTAGGGTACGGGTTAGGAGTAGGGTACGTGTTAGGGTTAGGGTAGGGGTTAGGGTTAGGGTACGCGTTAGGGTTAGGGTAGTTAGTAAACCTATCCCACTCTCTAGATACCCCTTAGCACGTAAGGGAATATTATTTGGGGGTGCAGCCATGGAGAAGAGTTTAGACACTAGGACAAGATAAGGAACACACCCATTATAAAGAAATCACATTAGGATTCTCTTTTTAAGCTGTTCCTTAAAACACTAGTGCTTAGGAAATCTATGGGAGGCAGAAGCAGTCAAGGGTAGCCTAGGGTTAGGGTTAGGCTTACGGTTAGGCTTAGGGTACGGCTTAGGGTACGGGTTCGGGGAGGGGTGCGGGTACGGCGTAGGGTATGGGTTAGGGTTAGGGTTAGGGTTAGTGTTAGGGTTAGGGCTCGGTTTAGGGTACGGGTTAGGATTAGGGTACGTGTTAGGGTTAGGGTAGGGGTTAGGGTTAGGGTACGCGTTAGGGTTAGGGTAGTTATTAAACCTATCCCACTCTCTAGATACCCCTTAGCACGTAAAGGAATATTATTTGAGGGTCCAGCCATGGAGAAGAGTTTAGACACTAGGATAAGATAAGGAAGACACCCATTATAAAGAAATCACATTAGGATTCTCTTTTTAAGCTGTTCCTTTAAACACTAGTGCTTAGGAAATCTATTGGAGGCAGAAGCAGTCAAGGGTAGCCTAGGGTTAGGGATAGGCTTAGGGTTAGGCTTAGGGTACGGCTTAGGGTACGGGTTCAGGGAGGGGTGCGGGTACGGCGTCGGGTATGGGTTAGGGTTAGGGTTAGGGTTAGTGTTAGGGTTAGGGCTCGGTTTAGGGTACGGGTTAGGATTAGGGTACGTGTTAGGGTTAGGGTAGGGGTTAGGGTTAGAGTACGCATTAGGGTTAGGGTAGTTATTAAACCTATCCCACTCTCTAGATACCCCTTAGCACGTAAGGGAATATTATTTGGGGGTGCAGTCATGGAGAAGAGTTTAGACACTAAGATAAGATAAGGAACACACCCATTATAAAGAAATCACATTAGGATTCTCTTTTTAAGCTGTTCCTTAAAACACTAGTGCTTAGGAAATCTATTGGAGGCAGAAGCAGTCAAGGGTAGCCTAGGGTTAGTGTTAGGCTTAGGGTACGGCTTAGGGTACGGCTTAGGGTACGGGTTCGGTGAGGGGTGCGGGTACGGCGTAGGGTATGGGTTAGGGTTAGGGTTAGGGTTAGGGTTAGGGTTAGGGCTCGGTTTAGGGTACGGGTTAGGATTAGGGTACGTGTTAGGGTTAGGGTAGGGGTTAGGGTTAGGGTACGCTTTAGGGTTAGGGTATTTATTAAACCTATCCCACTCTCTAGATACCCCTTAGCACGTAAAGGAATATTATTTGGGGGTTCAGCCATGGAGGAGAGTTTAAACACTAGGATAAGATAAGGAACACACCCATTATAAAGAAATCACATTAGGATTCTCTTTTTAAGCTGTTCCTGAAAACACTAGTGCTTAGGAAACCTATTGGAGGCAGAAGCAGTCAAGGGTAGCCTAGGGTTAGGGTTAGGCTTAGGGTTAGGCTTAGGGTACGGCTTAGGGTACGGGTTCGGGGAGGGGTGCGGGTACGGCGTAGGATATGGTTTAGGGTTAGGGTTAGGGTTAGTGTTACGGTTAGGGCTCGGTTTAGGGTACGGGTCAGGATTAGGGTACGTGTTAGGGTAAGGGTAGGGGTTAGAGTTAGGGTACGCATTAGGGTTAGGGTAGTTATTAAACCTATCCCACTCTCTAGATACCCCTTAGCACGTAAAGGAATATTATTTGGGGGTCCAGCCATGGAGAAGAGTTTAGACACTAGGATAAATAAGGAACACACCCATTATAAAGAAATCACATTAGGATTCTCTTTTTAAGCTGTTCCTTAAAACACTAGTGCTTAGGAAATCTATTGGAGGCAGAAGCAGTCAAGGGTAGCCTAGGGTTAGTGTTAGGCTTAGGGTTAGGCTTAGGGTACGGGTTTGGGGAGGGGTTCGTGTACGGCGTAGGGTATGGGTTAGGGTTAGGGTTAGGGTTAGTGTTAGGGTTAGGGCTCGGTTTAGGGTACGGGTTAGGATTAGGGTACGTGTTAGGGTTAGGGTAGGGGTTAGGGTTAGAGTACGCATTACGGTTAGGGTAGTTATTAAACCTATCCCACTCTCTAGATACCCCTTAGCACGTAAGGGAATATTATTTGGGGGTGCAGCCATGGAGAAGAGTTTAGACACGAGGATAAGATAAGGAACACACCCATTATAAAGAAATCACATTAGGATTCTCTTTTTAAGCTGTTCCTTAAAACACTAGTGCTTAGGAAATCTATTGGAGGCAGAAGCAGTCAAGGGTAGCCTAGGGTTAGGGTTAGGCTTAGGGTTAGGCTTAGGGTACGGCTTAGGGTAAGGGTTCGGGGAGGGTTTCGGGTACGGCGTAGGGTATGGGTTAGGGTTAGGGTTAGGGTTAGTGTTAGGGTTAGGGCTCGGTTTAGGGTACGGTTAGGATTAGGGTACGTGTTAGGTTTAGGGTAGGGGTTAGGGTTAGGGTACGCGTTAGGGTTAGGGTAGTTAGTAAGCCTATCCCACTCTCTAGATACCCCTTAGCACGTAAAGGAATATTATTTGAGGGTCCAGCCATGGAGAAGAGTTTAGACACTAGGATAAGATAAGGAACACACCCATTATAAAGAAATCACATTAATATTCTCTTTTTAAGCTGTTGCTTAAAACACTAGTGCTTAGGAAATCTATTGGAGGCAGAAGCAGTCAAGGGTAGCCTAGGGTTAGGGTTAGGCTTAGGGTTAGGGTTAGGGTATGGCTTAGGGTACAGGTTCGGGGAGGGGTTCGGGTACGGCGTAGGGTATGGGTTAGGGTTAGTGTTAGGGTTAGGGCTCGGTTTAGGGTACGGGTTAGGATTAGGGTACGTGTTAGGGTTAGGGTAGGGGTTAGGGTTACGGTACGCGTTAGGGTTAGGGTAGTTATTAAACCTATCCCACTCTCTAGATACCCCTTAGCACGTAAAGGAATATTATTTGGGGTTCCGCCATGGAGAAGAGTTTAGACACTAGGATAAGATAAGGAACACACCCATTATAAACAAATCACTTTAGGATTCTCTTTTTAAGCTGTTCCTTAAAACACTAGTGCTTAGGAAATCTATTGGAGGCAGAAGCAGTCAAGGGTAGCCTAGGGTTAGGGTTAGGCTTAGGGTTAGGGTTAGGGTACGGCTTGGGGTATGGGTTCAGGGAGGGGTTCGGGTACGGCATAGGGTATGGGTTAGGGTTAGTGTTAGGGTTAGTGTTAGGGTTAGGGCTCGGTTTAGGGTACGGGTTAGGAGTAGGGTACGTGTTAGGGTTAGGGTAGGGGTTAGGGTTAGGGTACGCGTTAGGCTTAGGGTAGTTAGTAAACCTATCCCACTCTCTAGATACCCCTTAGCACGTAAAGGAATATTATTTGGGGGTCCAGCCATGGAGGAGAGTTTAAACACTAGGATAAGATAAGGAACACACCCATTATAAAGAAATCACATTAGGATTCTCTTTTTAAGCTTTTCCTTAAAACACTAGTGCTTAGGAAACCTATTGGAGGCAGAAGCAGTCAAGGGTAGCCTAGGGTTAGGGTTAGGCTTAGGGTTAGGCTTAGGGTACGGCTTAGGGTACGGGTTCGGGGAGTGGTTCGGTTACGGCGTAGGGTATGGTTTAGGGTTAGGGTTAGGGTTAGTGTTACGGTTAGGGCTCGGTTTAGGGTACGGGTCAGGATTAGGGTACGTGTTAGGGTTAGGGTAGGGGTTAGAGTTAGGGTACGCGTTAGGGTTAGGGTAGTTATTAAACCTATCCCACTCTCTAGATACCCCTTAGCACGTAAAGGAATATTATTTGGGGGTCCAGCCATGGAGAAGAGTTTAGACACTAGGATAAATAAGGAACACACCCATTATAAAGAAATCACATTAGGATTCTCTTTTTAAGCTGTTCCTTAAAACACGAGTGCTTAGGAAATCTATTGGAGGCAGAAGCAGTCAAGGGTAGCCTAGGGTTAGTGTTAGGCTTAGGGTTAGGCTTAGGGTACGGGTTTGGGGAGGGGTTCGGGTACGGCGTAGGGTATGGTTTAGGGTTAGGGTTAGGGTTAGTGTTAGGGTTAGGGCTCGGTTTAGGGTACGGGTTAGGATTAGGGTACGTGTTAGGGTTAGGGTAGGGGTTAGGGTTAGAGTACGCATTAGGGTTAGGGTAGTTATTAAACCTATCCCACTCTCTAGATACCCCTTAGCACGTAAGGGAATATTATTTGGGGTTGCAGCCATGGAGAAGAGTTTAGACACTAAGATAAGATAAGGAACACACCCATTATAAAGAAATCACATTAGGATTCTCTTTTTAAGCTGTTCCTTAAAACACTAGTGCTTAGGAAATCTATTGGAGGCAGAAGCAGTCAAGGGTAGCCTAGGGTTAGGGTTAGGCTTAGGGTTAGGCTTAGGGTACGGCTTAGGGTACGGGTTCGGGGAGGGGTTCGGGTACAGCGTAGGGTATTGGTTAGGGTTAGGGTTAGGGTTAGTGTTAAGGTTAGGGCTCGGTTTAGGGTACGGGTTAGCATTAGGGTACGTGTTAGGGTTAGGGTAGGGGTTAGGGTTAGGGTACGCGTTAGGGTTAGGGTAGTTAGTAAACCTATCCCACTCTCTAGATACCCCTTAGCACGTAAAGGAATATTATTTGGGGGTCCAGCCATGGAGAAGAGTTTAGACACTAGGATAAGATAAGGAACACACCCATTATAAAGAAATCACATTAGGATTCTCTTTTTAAGCTGTTGCTTAAAACACTAGTGCTTAGGAAATCTATTGGAGGCAGAAGCAGTCAAGGGTAGCCTAGGGTTAGGGTTAGGCTTAGGGTTAGGCTTAGGGTATGGCTTAGGGTACGGGTTTGGGGAGGGGTTCGGGTACGGCGTAGGGTATGGTTTAGGGTTAGGGTTAGGGTTAGTGTTAGGGTTAGGGCTCGGTTTAGGGTACGGGTTAGGATTAGGGTACGTGTTAGGGTTAGGGTAGGGGTTAGGGTTAGGTTACGCGTTAGGGCTAGGGTAGTTAGTAAACCTATCCCACTCTCTAGCTCCCCCTTAGCACGTAAAGGAATATTATTTGGGGGTCCAGCCATGGAGAAGAGTTTAGACACTAGGATAAGATAAGGAACACACCCATTATAAAGAAATCACATTAGGATTCTCTTTTTAAGCTGTTTCTTAATACACTACTGCTTAGGAAATCAATTGGAGGCAGAAGCAGTCAAGGGTAGCCTAGGGTTAGGGTTAGGCTTAGGGTTAGGTTTAGGTTACGGGTTCGGGGAGGGATGCGGGTACGGCATAGGGTATGGGTTAGGGTTAGGGTTAGTGTTAGTGTTAGGGTTAGGGCTCGGTTTAGGGTACAGGTTAGGATTAGGGTACGTGTTAGGGTTAGGGTAGGGGTTAGGGTTAGGGTACGCGTTAGGATTAGAGTAGTTATTAAACCTATCCCACTCTCTAGATACCCCTTAGCACGTAAGGGGATATTATTTGGGGGTGCAGCCATGGAGAAGAATTTAGACACTAGGATAAGATAAGGAACACACCCATTATAAAGAAATCACATTAGGATTCTCTTTTTAAGCTGTTCCTTAAAACACTAGTGCTTAGGAAATCTATTGGAGGCAGAAGCAGTCAAGGGTAGCCTAGGGTTAGGGTTAGGCTTACGGTTAGGCTTAGGGTACGGCTTAGGGTACGGGTTCGGGGAGGGGTGCGGGTACGGCGTAGGGTATGCGTTAGGGTTAGGGTTAGGGTTAGTGTTAGGGTTAGGGCTCGGTTTAGGGTACGGGTTAGGATTAGGGTACGTGTTAGGGTTAGGGTACGCGTTAGGGTTAGGGTAGCTATTAAACCTATCCCACTCTCTAGATACCCCTTAGCACGTAAGGGAATATTATTTGGGGGTGCAGCCATGGAGAAGAGTTTAGACACTAAGATAAGATAAGGAACACACCCATTATAAAGAAATCACATTAGGATTCTCTTTTTAAGCTGTTCCTTAAAACACTAGTGCTTAGGAAATCTATTGGAGGCAGAAGCAGTCAAGGGTAGCCTAGGGTTAGGGTTAGGCTTAGGGTTAGGCTTAGGGTACGGCTTAGGGTACGGGTTCGGGGAGGGGTGCGTGTACGGCGTAGGGTATGGGTTAGGGTTAGTGTTAGTGTTAGTGTTAGGGTTAGGGCTCGGTTTAGGGTACGGGTTAGGAGTAGGGTACGTGTTAGGGTTAGGGTAGGGGTTAGGGTTAGGGTACGCGTTAGGGTTAGGGTAGCTATTAAACCTATCCCACTCTCTAGATACCCCTTAGCACGTAAGGGGATATTATTTGGGGGTGCAGCCATGGAGAAGAATTTAGACACTAGGATAAGATAAGGAACACACCCATTATAAAGAAATCACATTAGGATTCTCTTTTTAAGCTGTTCCTTAAAACACTAGTGCTTAGGAAATCTATTGGAGGCAGAAGCAGTCAAGGGTAGCCTAGGGTTAGGGTTAGGCTTACGGTTAGGCTTAGGGTATGGCTTAGGGTACGGGTTCGGGGAGGGGTGCGGGTACGGCGTAGGGTATGCGTTAGGGTTAGGGTTAGGGTTAGTGTTAGGGTTAGGGCTCGGTTTAGGGTACGGGTTAGGATTAGGGTACGTGTTAGGGTTAGGGTACGCGTTAGGGTTAGGGTAGCTATTAAACCTATCCCACTCTCTAGATACCCCTTAGCACGTAAGGGAATATTATTTGGGGGTGCAGCCATGGAGAAGAGTTTAGACACTAAGATAAGATAAGGAACACACCCATTATAAAGAAATCACATTAGGATTCTCTTTTTAAGCTGTTCCTTAAAACACTAGTGCTTAGGAAATCTATTGGAGGCAGAAGCAGTCAAGGGTAGCCTAGGGTTAGGGTTAGGCTTAGGGTTAGGCTTAGGGTACGGCTTAGGGTACGGGTTCGGGGAGGGGTGCGTGTACGGCGTAGGGTATGGGTTAGGGTTAGTGTTAGTGTTAGTGTTAGGGTTAGGGCTCGGTTTAGGGTACGGGTTAGGAGTAGGGTACGTGTTAGGGTTAGGGTAGGGGTTAGGGTTAGGGTACGCGTTAGGGTTAGGGTAGCTATTAAACCTATCCCACTCTCTAGATACCCCTTAGCACGTAAGGGAATATTATTTGGGGGTGCAGCCATGGAGAAGAGTTTAGACACTAGGATAAGATAAGGAACACACCCATTATAAAGAAATCACATTAGGATTCTCTTTTTAAGCTGTTCCTTAAAACACTAGTGCTTAGGAAATCTATTGGAGGCAGAAGCAGTCAAGGGTAGCCTAGGGTTAGGGTTAGGCTTAGGGTTAGGCTTAGGGTACGGCTTAGGGTAAGGGTTCGGGGAGGGTTTCGGGTACGGCGTAGGGTATGGGTTAGGGTTAGGGTTAGGGTTAGTGTTAGGGTTAGGGCTCGGTTTAGGGTACGGTTAGGATTAGGGTACGTGTTAGGTTTAGGGTAGGGGTTAGGGTTAGGGTACGCGTTAGGGTTAGGGTAGTTAGTAAGCCTATCCCACTCTCTAGATACCCCTTAGCACGTAAAGGAATATTATTTGAGGGTCCAGCCATGGAGAAGAGTTTAGACACTAGGATAAGATAAGGAACACACCCATTATAAAGAAATCACATTAATATTCTCTTTTTAAGCTGTTGCTTAAAACACTAGTGCTTAGGAAATCTATTGGAGGCAGAAGCAGTCAAGGGTAGCCTAGGGTTAGGGTTAGGCTTAGGGTTAGGGTTAGGGTATGGCTTAGGGTACAGGTTCGGGGAGGGGTTCGGGTACGGCGTAGGGTATGGGTTAGGGTTAGTGTTAGGGTTAGGGCTCGGTTTAGGGTACGGGTTAGGATTAGGGTACGTGTTAGGGTTAGGGTAGGGGTTAGGGTTACGGTACGCGTTAGGGTTAGGGTAGTTATTAAACCTATCCCACTCTCTAGATACCCCTTAGCACGTAAAGGAATATTATTTGGGGTTCCGCCATGGAGAAGAGTTTAGACACTAGGATAAGATAAGGAACACACCCATTATAAACAAATCACTTTAGGATTCTCTTTTTAAGCTGTTCCTTAAAACACTAGTGCTTAGGAAATCTATTGGAGGCAGAAGCAGTCAAGGGTAGCCTAGGGTTAGGGTTAGGCTTAGGGTTAGGGTTACGGTACGGCTTGGGGTATGGGTTCAGGGAGGGGTTCGGGTACGGCATAGGGTATGGGTTAGGGTTAGTGTTAGGGTTAGTGTTAGGGTTAGGGCTCGGTTTAGGGTACGGGTTAGGAGTAGGGTACGTGTTAGGGTTAGGGTAGGGGTTAGGGTTAGGGTACGCGTTAGGGTTAGGGTAGTTAGTAAACCTATCCCACTCTCTAGATACCCCTTAGCACGTAAGGGAATATTATTTGGGGGTGCAGCCATGGAGAAGAGTTTAGACACTAGGATAAGATAAGGAACACACCCATTATAAAGAAATCACATTAGGATTCTCTTTTTAAGCTGTTCCTTAAAACACTAGTGCTTAGGAAATCTATGGGAGGCAGAAGCAGTCAAGGGTAGCCTAGGGTTAGGGTTAGGCTTACGGTTAGGCTTAGGGTACGGCTTAGGGTACGGGTTCGGGGAGGGGTGCGGGTACGGCGTAGGGTATGGGTTAGGGTTAGGGTTAGGGTTAGTGTTAGGGTTAGGGCTCGGTTTAGGGTACGGGTTAGGATTAGGGTACGTGTTAGGGTTAGGGTAGGGGTTAGGGTTAGGGTACGCGTTAGGGTTAGGGTAGTTATTAAACCTATCCCACTCTCTAGATACCCCTTAGCACGTAAAGGAATATTATTTGAGGGTCCAGCCATGGAGAAGAGTTTAGACACTAGGATAAGATAAGGAAGACACCCATTATAAAGAAATCACATTAGGATTCTCTTTTTAAGCTGTTCCTTTAAACACTAGTGCTTAGGAAATCTATTGGAGGCAGAAGCAGTCAAGGGTAGCCTAGGGTTAGGGATAGGCTTAGGGTTAGGCTTAGGGTACGGCTTAGGGTACGGGTTCGGGGAGGGGTGCGGGTACGGCGTCGGGTATGGGTTAGGGTTAGGGTTAGGGTTAGTGTTAGGGTTAGGGCTCGGTTTAGGGTACGGGTTAGGATTAGGGTACGTGTTAGGGTTAGGGTAGGGGTTAGGGTTAGAGTACGCATTAGGGTTAGGGTAGTTATTAAACCTATCCCACTCTCTAGATACCCCTTAGCACGTAAGGGAATATTATTTGGGGGTGCAGTCATGGAGAAGAGTTTAGACACTAAGATAAGATAAGGAACACACCCATTATAAAGAAATCACATTAGGATTTTCTTTTTAAGCTGTTCCTTAAAACACTAGTGCTTAGGAAATCTATTGGAGGCAGAAGCAGTCAAGGGTAGCCTAGGGTTAGTGTTAGGCTTAGGGTACGGCTTAGGGTACGGCTTAGGGTACGGGTTCGGTGAGGGGTGCGGGTACGGCGTAGGGTATGGGTTAGGGTTAGGGTTAGGGTTAGGGTTAGGGTTAGGGCTCGGTTTAGGGTACGGGTTAGGATTAGGGTACGTGTTAGGGTTAGGGTAGGGGTTAGGGTTAGGGTACGCTTTAGGGTTAGGGTATTTATTAAACCTATCCCACTCTCTAGATACCCCTTAGCACGTAAAGGAATATTATTTGGGGGTCCAGCCATGGAGGAGAGTTTAAACACTAGGATAAGATAAGGAACACACCCATTATAAAGAAATCACATTAGGATTCTCTTTTTAAGCTGTTCCTGAAAACACTAGTGCTTAGGAAACCTATTGGAGGCAGAAGCAGTCAAGGGTAGCCTAGGGTTAGGGTTAGGCTTAGGGTTAGGCTTAGGGTACGGCTTAGGGTACGGGTTCGGGGAGGGGTGCGGGTACGGCGTAGGATATGGTTTAGGGTTAGGGTTAGGGTTAGTGTTACGGTTAGGGCTCGGTTTAGGGTACGGGTCAGGATTAGGGTACGTGTTAGGGTAAGGGTAGGGGTTAGAGTTAGGGTACGCATTAGGGTTAGGGTAGTTATTAAACCTATCCCACTCTCTAGATACCCCTTAGCACGTAAAGGAATATTATTTGGGGGTCCAGCCATGGAGAAGAGTTTAGACACTAGGATAAATAAGGAACACACCCATTATAAAGAAATCACATTAGGATTCTCTTTTTAAGCTGTTCCTTAAAACACTAGTGCTTAGGAAATCTATTGGAGGCAGAAGCAGTCAAGGGTAGCCTAGGGTTAGTGTTAGGCTTAGGGTTAGGCTTAGGGTACGGGTTTGGGGAGGGGTTCGTGTACGGCGTAGGGTATGGGTTAGGGTTAGGGTTAGGGTTAGTGTTAGGGTTAAGGCTCGGTTTAGGGTACGGGTTAGGATTAGGGTACGTGTTAGGGTTAGGGTAGGGGTTAGGGTTAGAGTACGCATTACGGTTAGGGTAGTTATTAAACCTATCCCACTCTCTAGATACCCCTTAGCACGTAAGGGAATATTATTTGGGGGTGCAGCCATGGAGAAGAGTTTAGACACTAAGATAAGATAAGGAACACACCCATTATAAAGAAATCACATTAGGATTCTCTTTTTAAGCTGTTCCTTAAAACACTAGTGCTTAGGAAATCTATTGGAGGCAGAAGCAGTCAAGGGTAGCCTAGGGTTAGGGTTAGGCTTAGGGTTAGGCTTAGGGTACGGCTTAGGGTACGGGTTCGGGGAGGGGTGCGTGTACGGCGTAGGGTATGGGTTAGGGTTAGTGTTAGTGTTAGTGTTAGGGTTAGGGCTCGGTTTAGGGTACGGGTTAGGAGTAGGGTACGTGTTAGGGTTAGGGTAGGGGTTAGGGTTAGGGTACGCGTTAGGGTTAGGGTAGCTATTAAACCTATCCCACTCTCTAGATACCCCTTAGCACGTAAGGGAATATTATTTGGGGGTGCAGCCATGGAGAAGAGTTTAGACACTAGGATAAGATAAGGAACACACCCATTATAAAGAAATCACATTAGGATTCTCTTTTTAAGCTGTTCCTTAAAACACTAGTGCTTAGGAAATCTATTGGAGGCAGAAGCAGTCAAGGGTAGCCTAGGGTTAGGGTTAGGCTTAGGGTTAGGCTTAGGGTACGGCTTAGGGTAAGGGTTCGGGGAGGGTTTCGGGTACGGCGTAGGGTATGGGTTAGGGTTAGGGTTAGGGTTAGTGTTAGGGTTAGGGCTCGGTTTAGGGTACGGTTAGGATTAGGGTACGTGTTAGGTTTAGGGTAGGGGTTAGGGTTAGGGTACGCGTTAGGGTTAGGGTAGTTAGTAAGCCTATCCCACTCTCTAGATACCCCTTAGCACGTAAAGGAATATTATTTGAGGGTCCAGCCATGGAGAAGAGTTTAGACACTAGGATAAGATAAGGAACACACCCATTATAAAGAAATCACATTAATATTCTCTTTTTAAGCTGTTGCTTAAAACACTAGTGCTTAGGAAATCTATTGGAGGCAGAAGCAGTCAAGGGTAGCCTAGGGTTAGGGTTAGGCTTAGGGTTAGGGTTAGGGTATGGCTTAGGGTACAGGTTCGGGGAGGGGTTCGGGTACGGCGTAGGGTATGGGTTAGGGTTAGTGTTAGGGTTAGGGCTCGGTTTAGGGTACAGGTTAGGATTAGGGTACGTGTTAGGGTTAGGGTAGGGGTTAGGGTTACGGTACGCGTTAGGGTTAGGGTAGTTATTAAACCTATCCCACTCTCTAGATACCCCTTAGCACGTAAAGGAATATTATTTGGGGTTCCGCCATGGAGAAGAGTTTAGACACTAGGATAAGATAAGGAACACACCCATTATAAACAAATCACTTTAGGATTCTCTTTTTAAGCTGTTCCTTAAAACACTAGTGCTTAGGAAATCTATTGGAGGCAGAAGCAGTCAAGGGTAGCCTAGGGTTAGGGTTAGGCTTAGGGTTAGGGTTAGGGTACGGCTTGGGGTATGGGTTCAGGGAGGGGTTCGGGTACGGCATAGGGTATGGGTTAGGGTTAGTGTTAGGGTTAGTGTTAGGGTTAGGGCTCGGTTTAGGGTACGGGTTAGGAGTAGGGTACGTGTTAGGGTTAGGGTAGGGGTTAGGGTTAGGGTACGCGTTAGGCTTAGGGTAGTTAGTAAACCTATCCCACTCTCTAGATACCCCTTAGCACGTAAAGGAATATTATTTGGGGGTCCAGCCATGGAGGAGAGTTTAAACACTAGGATAAGATAAGGAACACACCCATTATAAAGAAATCACATTAGGATTCTCTTTTTAAGCTTTTCCTTAAAACACTAGTGCTTAGGAAACCTATTGGAGGCAGAAGCAGTCAAGGGTAGCCTAGGGTTAGGGTTAGGCTTAGGGTTAGGCTTAGGGTACGGCTTAGGGTACGGGTTCGGGGAGTGGTTCGGTTACGGCGTAGGGTATGGTTTAGGGTTAGGGTTAGGGTTAGTGTTACGGTTAGGGCTCGGTTTAGGGTACGGGTCAGGATTAGGGTACGTGTTAGGGTTAGGGTAGGGGTTAGAGTTAGGGTACGCGTTAGGGTTAGGGTAGTTATTAAACCTATCCCACTCTCTAGATACCCCTTAGCACGTAAAGGAATATTATTTGGGGGTCCAGCCATGGAGAAGAGTTTAGACACTAGGATAAATAAGGAACACACCCATTATAAAGAAATCACATTAGGATTCTCTTTTTAAGCTGTTCCTTAAAACACGAGTGCTTAGGAAATCTATTGGAGGCAGAAGCAGTCAAGGGTAGCCTAGGGTTAGTGTTAGGCTTAGGGTTAGGCTTAGGGTACGGGTTTGGGGAGGGGTTCGGGTACGGCGTAGGGTATGGTTTAGGGTTAGGGTTAGGGTTAGTGTTAGGGTTAGGGCTCGGTTTAGGGTACGGGTTAGGATTAGGGTACGTGTTAGGGTTAGGGTAGGGGTTAGGGTTAGAGTACGCATTAGGGTTAGGGTAGTTATTAAACCTATCCCACTCTCTAGATACCCCTTAGCACGTAAGGGAATATTATTTGGGGTTGCAGCCATGGAGAAGAGTTTAGACACTAAGATAAGATAAGGAACACACCCATTATAAAGAAATCACATTAGGATTCTCTTTTTAAGCTGTTCCTTAAAACACTAGTGCTTAGGAAATCTATTGGAGGCAGAAGCAGTCAAGGGTATCCTAGGGTTAGGGTTAGGCTTAGGGTTAGGCTTAGGGTACGGCTTAGGGTACGGGTTCGGGGAGGGGTTCGGGTACAGCGTAGGGTATTGGTTAGGGTTAGGGTTAGGGTTAGTGTTAAGGTTAGGGCTCGGTTTAGGGTACGGGTTAGCATTAGGGTACGTGTTAGGGTTAGGGTAGGGGTTAGGGTTAGGGTACGCGTTAGGGTTAGGGTAGTTAGTAAACCTATCCCACTCTCTAGATACCCCTTAGCACGTAAAGGAATATTATTTGGGGGTCCAGCCATGGAGAAGAGTTTAGACACTAGGATAAGATAAGGAACACACCCATTATAAAGAAATCACATTAGGATTCTCTTTTTAAGCTGTTGCTTAAAACACTAGTGCTTAGGAAATCTATTGGAGGCAGAAGCAGTCAAGGGTAGCCTAGGGTTAGGGTTAGGCTTAGGGTTAGGCTTAGGGTATGGCTTAGGGTACGGGTTTGGGGAGGGGTTCGGGTACGGCGTAGGGTATGGTTTAGGGTTAGGGTTAGGGTTAGTGTTAGGGTTAGGGCTCGGTTTAGGGTACGGGTTAGGATTAGGGTACGTGTTAGGGTTAGGGTAGGGGTTAGGGTTAGGTTACGCGTTAGGGCTAGGGTAGTTAGTAAACCTATCCCACTCTCTAGCTCCCCCTTAGCACGTAAAGGAATATTATTTGGGGGTCCAGCCATGGAGAAGAGTTTAGACACTAGGATAAGATAAGGAACACACCCATTATAAAGAAATCACATTAGGATTCTCTTTTTAAGCTGTTTCTTAATACACTACTGCTTAGGAAATCAATTGGAGGCAGAAGCAGTCAAGGGTAGCCTAGGGTTAGGGTTAGGCTTAGGGTTAGGTTTAGGTTACGGGTTCGGGGAGGGATGCGGGTACGGCGTAGGGTATGGGTTAGGGTTAGGGTTAGTGTTAGTGTTAGGGTTAGGGCTCGGTTTAGGGTACAGGTTAGGATTAGGGTACGTGTTAGGGTTAGGGTAGGGGTTAGGGTTAGGGTACGCGTTAGGATTAGAGTAGTTATTAAACCTATCCCACTCTCTAGATACCCCTTAGCACGTAAGGGGATATTATTTGGGGGTGCAGCCATGGAGAAGAATTTAGACACTAGGATAAGATAAGGAACACACCCATTATAAAGAAATCACATTAGGATTCTCTTTTTAAGCTGTTCCTTAAAACACTAGTGCTTAGGAAATCTATTGGAGGCAGAAGCAGTCAAGGGTAGCCTAGGGTTAGGGTTAGGCTTACGGTTAGGCTTAGGGTACGGCTTAGGGTACGGGTTCGGGGAGGGGTGCGGGTACGGCGTAGGGTATGCGTTAGGGTTAGGGTTAGGGTTAGTGTTAGGGTTAGGGCTCGGTTTAGGGTACGGGTTAGGATTAGGGTACGTGTTAGGGTTAGGGTACGCGTTAGGGTTAGGGTAGCTATTAAACCTATCCCACTCTCTAGATACCCCTTAGCACGTAAGGGAATATTATTTGGGGGTGCAGCCATGGAGAAGAGTTTAGACACTAAGATAAGATAAGGAACACACCCATTATAAAGAAATCACATTAGGATTCTCTTTTTAAGCTGTTCCTTAAAACACTAGTGCTTAGGAAATCTATTGGAGGCAGAAGCAGTCAAGGGTAGCCTAGGGTTAGGGTTAGGCTTAGGGTTAGGCTTAGGGTACGGCTTAGGGTACGGGTTCGGGGAGGGGTGCGTGTACGGCGTAGGGTATGGGTTAGGGTTAGTGTTAGTGTTAGTGTTAGGGTTAGGGCTCGGTTTAGGGTACGGGTTAGGAGTAGGGTACGTGTTAGGGTTAGGGTAGGGGTTAGGGTTAGGGTACGCGTTAGGGTTAGGGTAGCTATTAAACCTATCCCACTCTCTAGATACCCCTTAGCACGTAAGGGGATATTATTTGGGGGTGCAGCCATGGAGAAGAATTTAGACACTAGGATAAGATAAGGAACACACCCATTATAAAGAAATCACATTAGGATTCTCTTTTTAAGCTGTTCCTTAAAACACTAGTGCTTAGGAAATCTATTGGAGGCAGAAGCAGTCAAGGGTAGCCTAGGGTTAGGGTTAGGCTTACGGTTAGGCTTAGGGTACGGCTTAGGGTACGGGTTCGGGGAGGGGTGCGGGTACGGCGTAGGGTATGCGTTAGGGTTAGGGTTAGGGTTAGTGTTAGGGTTAGGGCTCGGTTTAGGGTACGGGTTAGGATTAGGGTACGTGTTAGGGTTAGGGTACGCGTTAGGGTTAGGGTAGCTATTAAACCTATCCCACTCTCTAGATACCCCTTAGCACGTAAGGGAATATTATTTGGGGGTGCAGCCATGGAGAAGAGTTTAGACACTAAGATAAGATAAGGAACACACCCATTATAAAGAAATCACATTAGGATTCTCTTTTTAAGCTGTTCCTTAAAACACTAGTGCTTAGGAAATCTATTGGAGGCAGAAGCAGTCAAGGGTAGCCTAGGGTTAGGGTTAGGCTTAGGGTTAGGCTTAGGGTACGGCTTAGGGTACGGGTTCGGGGAGGGGTGCGTGTACGGCGTAGGGTATGGGTTAGGGTTAGTGTTAGTGTTAGTGTTAGGGTTAGGGCTCGGTTTAGGGTACGGGTTAGGAGTAGGGTACGTGTTAGGGTTAGGGTAGGGGTTAGGGTTAGGGTACGCGTTAGGGTTAGGGTAGCTATTAAACCTATCCCACTCTCTAGATACCCCTTAGCACGTAAGGGAATATTATTTGGGGGTGCAGCCATGGAGAAGAGTTTAGACACTAGGATAAGATAAGGAACACACCCATTATAAAGAAATCACATTAGGATTCTCTTTTTAAGCTGTTCCTTAAAACACTAGTGCTTAGGAAATCTATTGGAGGCAGAAGCAGTCAAGGGTAGCCTAGGGTTAGGGTTAGGCTTAGGGTTAGGCTTAGGGTACGGCTTAGGGTAAGGGTTCGGGGAGGGTTTCGGGTACGGCGTAGGGTATGGGTTAGGGTTAGGGTTAGGGTTAGTGTTAGGGTTAGGGCTCGGTTTAGGGTACGGTTAGGATTAGGGTACGTGTTAGGTTTAGGGTAGGGGTTAGGGTTAGGGTACGCGTTAGGGTTAGGGTAGTTAGTAAGCCTATCCCACTCTCTAGATACCCCTTAGCACGTAAAGGAATATTATTTGAGGGTCCAGCCATGGAGAAGAGTTTAGACACTAGGATAAGATAAGGAACACACCCATTATAAAGAAATCACATTAATATTCTCTTTTTAAGCTGTTGCTTAAAACACTAGTGCTTAGGAAATCTATTGGAGGCAGAAGCAGTCAAGGGTAGCCTAGGGTTAGGGTTAGGCTTAGGGTTAGGGTTAGGGTATGGCTTAGGGTACAGGTTCGGGGAGGGGTTCGGGTACGGCGTAGGGTATGGGTTAGGGTTAGTGTTAGGGTTAGGGCTCGGTTTAGGGTACGGGTTAGGATTAGGGTACGTGTTAGGGTTAGGGTAGGGGTTAGGGTTACGGTACGCGTTAGGGTTAGGGTAGTTATTAAACCTATCCCACTCTCTAGATACCCCTTAGCACGTAAAGGAATATTATTTGGGGTTCCGCCATGGAGAAGAGTTTAGACACTAGGATAAGATAAGGAACACACCCATTATAAACAAATCACTTTAGGATTCTCTTTTTAAGCTGTTCCTTAAAACACTAGTGCTTAGGAAATCTATTGGAGGCAGAAGCAGTCAAGGGTAGCCTAGGGTTAGGGTTAGGCTTAGGGTTAGGGTTACGGTACGGCTTGGGGTATGGGTTCAGGGAGGGGTTCGGGTACGGCATAGGGTATGGGTTAGGGTTAGTGTTAGGGTTAGTGTTAGGGTTAGGGCTCGGTTTAGGGTACGGGTTAGGAGTAGGGTACGTGTTAGGGTTAGGGTAGGGGTTAGGGTTAGGGTACGCGTTAGGGTTAGGGTAGTTAGTAAACCTATCCCACTCTCTAGATACCCCTTAGCACGTAAGGGAATATTATTTGGGGGTGCAGCCATGGAGAAGAGTTTAGACACTAGGATAAGATAAGGAACACACCCATTATAAAGAAATCACATTAGGATTCTCTTTTTAAGCTGTTCCTTAAAACACTAGTGCTTAGGAAATCTATGGGAGGCAGAAGCAGTCAAGGGTAGCCTAGGGTTAGGGTTAGGCTTACGGTTAGGCTTAGGGTACGGCTTAGGGTACGGGTTCGGGGAGGGGTGCGGGTACGGCGTAGGGTATGGGTTAGGGTTAGGGTTAGGGTTAGTGTTAGGGTTAGGGCTCGGTTTAGGGTACGGGTTAGGATTAGGGTACGTGTTAGGGTTAGGGTAGGGGTTAGGGTTAGGGTACGCGTTAGGGTTAGGGTAGTTATTAAACCTATCCCACTCTCTAGATACCCCTTAGCACGTAAAGGAATATTATTTGAGGGTCCAGCCATGGAGAAGAGTTTAGACACTAGGATAAGATAAGGAAGACACCCATTATAAAGAAATCACATTAGGATTCTCTTTTTAAGCTGTTCCTTTAAACACTAGTGCTTAGGAAATCTATTGGAGGCAGAAGCAGTCAAGGGTAGCCTAGGGTTAGGGATAGGCTTAGGGTTAGGCTTAGGGTACGGCTTAGGGTACGGGTTCGGGGAGGGGTGCGGGTACGGCGTCGGGTATGGGTTAGGGTTAGGGTTAGGGTTAGTGTTAGGGTTAGGGCTCGGTTTAGGGTACGGGTTAGGATTAGGGTACGTGTTAGGGTTAGGGTAGGGGTTAGGGTTAGAGTACGCATTAGGGTTAGGGTAGTTATTAAACCTATCCCACTCTCTAGATACCCCTTAGCACGTAAGGGAATATTATTTGGGGGTGCAGTCATGGAGAAGAGTTTAGACACTAAGATAAGATAAGGAACACACCCATTATAAAGAAATCACATTAGGATTTTCTTTTTAAGCTGTTCCTTAAAACACTAGTGCTTAGGAAATCTATTGGAGGCAGAAGCAGTCAAGGGTAGCCTAGGGTTAGTGTTAGGCTTAGGGTACGGCTTAGGGTACGGCTTAGGGTACGGGTTCGGTGAGGGGTGCGGGTACGGCGTAGGGTATGGGTTAGGGTTAGGGTTAGGGTTAGGGTTAGGGTTAGGGCTCGGTTTAGGGTACGGGTTAGGATTAGGGTACGTGTTAGGGTTAGGGTAGGGGTTAGGGTTAGGGTACGCTTTAGGGTTAGGGTATTTATTAAACCTATCCCACTCTCTAGATACCCCTTAGCACGTAAAGGAATATTATTTGGGGGTCCAGCCATGGAGGAGAGTTTAAACACTAGGATAAGATAAGGAACACACCCATTATAAAGAAATCACATTAGGATTCTCTTTTTAAGCTGTTCCTGAAAACACTAGTGCTTAGGAAACCTATTGGAGGCAGAAGCAGTCAAGGGTAGCCTAGGGTTAGGGTTAGGCTTAGGGTTAGGCTTAGGGTACGGCTTAGGGTACGGGTTCGGGGAGGGGTGCGGGTACGGCGTAGGATATGGTTTAGGGTTAGGGTTAGGGTTAGTGTTACGGTTAGGGCTCGGTTTAGGGTACGGGTCAGGATTAGGGTACGTGTTAGGGTAAGGGTAGGGGTTAGAGTTAGGGTACGCATTAGGGTTAGGGTAGTTATTAAACCTATCCCACTCTCTAGATACCCCTTAGCACGTAAAGGAATATTATTTGGGGGTCCAGCCATGGAGAAGAGTTTAGACACTAGGATAAATAAGGAACACACCCATTATAAAGAAATCACATTAGGATTCTCTTTTTAAGCTGTTCCTTAAAACACTAGTGCTTAGGAAATCTATTGGAGGCAGAAGCAGTCAAGGGTAGCCTAGGGTTAGTGTTAGGCTTAGGGTTAGGCTTAGGGTACGGGTTTGGGGAGGGGTTCGTGTACGGCGTAGGGTATGGGTTAGGGTTAGGGTTAGGGTTAGTGTTAGGGTTAAGGCTCGGTTTAGGGTACGGGTTAGGATTAGGGTACGTGTTAGGGTTAGGGTAGGGGTTAGGGTTAGAGTACGCATTACGGTTAGGGTAGTTATTAAACCTATCCCACTCTCTAGATACCCCTTAGCACGTAAGGGAATATTATTTGGGGGTGCAGCCATGGAGAAGAGTTTAGACACTAAGATAAGATAAGGAACACACCCATTATAAAGAAATCACATTAGGATTCTCTTTTTAAGCTGTTCCTTAAAACACTAGTGCTTAGGAAATCTATTGGAGGCAGAAGCAGTCAAGGGTAGCCTAGGGTTAGGGTTAGGCTTAGGGTTAGGCTTAGGGTACGGCTTAGGGTACGGGTTCGGGGAGGGGTGCGTGTACGGCGTAGGGTATGGGTTAGGGTTAGTGTTAGTGTTAGTGTTAGGGTTAGGGCTCGGTTTAGGGTACGGGTTAGGAGTAGGGTACGTGTTAGGGTTAGGGTAGGGGTTAGGGTTAGGGTACGCGTTAGGGTTAGGGTAGCTATTAAACCTATCCCACTCTCTAGATACCCCTTAGCACGTAAGGGAATATTATTTGGGGGTGCAGCCATGGAGAAGAGTTTAGACACTAGGATAAGATAAGGAACACACCCATTATAAAGAAATCACATTAGGATTCTCTTTTTAAGCTGTTCCTTAAAACACTAGTGCTTAGGAAATCTATTGGAGGCAGAAGCAGTCAAGGGTAGCCTAGGGTTAGGGTTAGGCTTAGGGTTAGGCTTAGGGTACGGCTTAGGGTAAGGGTTCGGGGAGGGTTTCGGGTACGGCGTAGGGTATGGGTTAGGGTTAGGGTTAGGGTTAGTGTTAGGGTTAGGGCTCGGTTTAGGGTACGGTTAGGATTAGGGTACGTGTTAGGTTTAGGGTAGGGGTTAGGGTTAGGGTACGCGTTAGGGTTAGGGTAGTTAGTAAGCCTATCCCACTCTCTAGATACCCCTTAGCACGTAAAGGAATATTATTTGAGGGTCCAGCCATGGAGAAGAGTTTAGACACTAGGATAAGATAAGGAACACACCCATTATAAAGAAATCACATTAATATTCTCTTTTTAAGCTGTTGCTTAAAACACTAGTGCTTAGGAAATCTATTGGAGGCAGAAGCAGTCAAGGGTAGCCTAGGGTTAGGGTTAGGCTTAGGGTTAGGGTTAGGGTATGGCTTAGGGTACAGGTTCGGGGAGGGGTTCGGGTACGGCGTAGGGTATGGGTTAGGGTTAGTGTTAGGGTTAGGGCTCGGTTTAGGGTACAGGTTAGGATTAGGGTACGTGTTAGGGTTAGGGTAGGGGTTAGGGTTACGGTACGCGTTAGGGTTAGGGTAGTTATTAAACCTATCCCACTCTCTAGATACCCCTTAGCACGTAAAGGAATATTATTTGGGGTTCCGCCATGGAGAAGAGTTTAGACACTAGGATAAGATAAGGAACACACCCATTATAAACAAATCACTTTAGGATTCTCTTTTTAAGCTGTTCCTTAAAACACTAGTGCTTAGGAAATCTATTGGAGGCAGAAGCAGTCAAGGGTAGCCTAGGGTTAGGGTTAGGCTTAGGGTTAGGGTTAGGGTACGGCTTGGGGTATGGGTTCAGGGAGGGGTTCGGGTACGGCATAGGGTATGGGTTAGGGTTAGTGTTAGGGTTAGTGTTAGGGTTAGGGCTCGGTTTAGGGTACGGGTTAGGAGTAGGGTACGTGTTAGGGTTAGGGTAGGGGTTAGGGTTAGGGTACGCGTTAGGCTTAGGGTAGTTAGTAAACCTATCCCACTCTCTAGATACCCCTTAGCACGTAAAGGAATATTATTTGGGGGTCCAGCCATGGAGGAGAGTTTAAACACTAGGATAAGATAAGGAACACACCCATTATAAAGAAATCACATTAGGATTCTCTTTTTAAGCTTTTCCTTAAAACACTAGTGCTTAGGAAACCTATTGGAGGCAGAAGCAGTCAAGGGTAGCCTAGGGTTAGGGTTAGGCTTAGGGTTAGGCTTAGGGTACGGCTTAGGGTACGGGTTCGGGGAGTGGTTCGGTTACGGCGTAGGGTATGGTTTAGGGTTAGGGTTAGGGTTAGTGTTACGGTTAGGGCTCGGTTTAGGGTACGGGTCAGGATTAGGGTACGTGTTAGGGTTAGGGTAGGGGTTAGAGTTAGGGTACGCGTTAGGGTTAGGGTAGTTATTAAACCTATCCCACTCTCTAGATACCCCTTAGCACGTAAAGGAATATTATTTGGGGGTCCAGCCATGGAGAAGAGTTTAGACACTAGGATAAATAAGGAACACACCCATTATAAAGAAATCACATTAGGATTCTCTTTTTAAGCTGTTCCTTAAAACACGAGTGCTTAGGAAATCTATTGGAGGCAGAAGCAGTCAAGGGTAGCCTAGGGTTAGTGTTAGGCTTAGGGTTAGGCTTAGGGTACGGGTTTGGGGAGGGGTTCGGGTACGGCGTAGGGTATGGTTTAGGGTTAGGGTTAGGGTTAGTGTTAGGGTTAGGGCTCGGTTTAGGGTACGGGTTAGGATTAGGGTACGTGTTAGGGTTAGGGTAGGGGTTAGGGTTAGAGTACGCATTAGGGTTAGGGTAGTTATTAAACCTATCCCACTCTCTAGATACCCCTTAGCACGTAAGGGAATATTATTTGGGGTTGCAGCCATGGAGAAGAGTTTAGACACTAAGATAAGATAAGGAACACACCCATTATAAAGAAATCACATTAGGATTCTCTTTTTAAGCTGTTCCTTAAAACACTAGTGCTTAGGAAATCTATTGGAGGCAGAAGCAGTCAAGGGTAGCCTAGGGTTAGGGTTAGGCTTAGGGTTAGGCTTAGGGTACGGCTTAGGGTACGGGTTCGGGGAGGGGTTCGGGTACAGCGTAGGGTATTGGTTAGGGTTAGGGTTAGGGTTAGTGTTAAGGTTAGGGCTCGGTTTAGGGTACGGGTTAGCATTAGGGTACGTGTTAGGGTTAGGGTAGGGGTTAGGGTTAGGGTACGCGTTAGGGTTAGGGTAGTTAGTAAACCTATCCCACTCTCTAGATACCCCTTAGCACGTAAAGGAATATTATTTGGGGGTCCAGCCATGGAGAAGAGTTTAGACACTAGGATAAGATAAGGAACACACCCATTATAAAGAAATCACATTAGGATTCTCTTTTTAAGCTGTTGCTTAAAACACTAGTGCTTAGGAAATCTATTGGAGGCAGAAGCAGTCAAGGGTAGCCTAGGGTTAGGGTTAGGCTTAGGGTTAGGCTTAGGGTATGGCTTAGGGTACGGGTTTGGGGAGGGGTTCGGGTACGGCGTAGGGTATGGTTTAGGGTTAGGGTTAGGGTTAGTGTTAGGGTTAGGGCTCGGTTTAGGGTACGGGTTAGGATTAGGGTACGTGTTAGGGTTAGGGTAGGGGTTAGGGTTAGGTTACGCGTTAGGGCTAGGGTAGTTAGTAAACCTATCCCACTCTCTAGCTCCCCCTTAGCACGTAAAGGAATATTATTTGGGGGTCCAGCCATGGAGAAGAGTTTAGACACTAGGATAAGATAAGGAACACACCCATTATAAAGAAATCACATTAGGATTCTCTTTTTAAGCTGTTTCTTAATACACTACTGCTTAGGAAATCAATTGGAGGCAGAAGCAGTCAAGGGTAGCCTAGGGTTAGGGTTAGGCTTAGGGTTAGGTTTAGGTTACGGGTTCGGGGAGGGATGCGGGTACGGCGTAGGGTATGGGTTAGGGTTAGGGTTAGTGTTAGTGTTAGGGTTAGGGCTCGGTTTAGGGTACAGGTTAGGATTAGGGTACGTGTTAGGGTTAGGGTAGGGGTTAGGGTTAGGGTACGCGTTAGGATTAGAGTAGTTATTAAACCTATCCCACTCTCTAGATACCCCTTAGCACGTAAGGGGATATTATTTGGGGGTGCAGCCATGGAGAAGAATTTAGACACTAGGATAAGATAAGGAACACACCCATTATAAAGAAATCACATTAGGATTCTCTTTTTAAGCTGTTCCTTAAAACACTAGTGCTTAGGAAATCTATTGGAGGCAGAAGCAGTCAAGGGTAGCCTAGGGTTAGGGTTAGGCTTACGGTTAGGCTTAGGGTACGGCTTAGGGTACGGGTTCGGGGAGGGGTGCGGGTACGGCGTAGGGTATGCGTTAGGGTTAGGGTTAGGGTTAGTGTTAGGGTTAGGGCTCGGTTTAGGGTACGGGTTAGGATTAGGGTACGTGTTAGGGTTAGGGTACGCGTTAGGGTTAGGGTAGCTATTAAACCTATCCCACTCTCTAGATACCCCTTAGCACGTAAGGGAATATTATTTGGGGGTGCAGCCATGGAGAAGAGTTTAGACACTAAGATAAGATAAGGAACACACCCATTATAAAGAAATCACATTAGGATTCTCTTTTTAAGCTGTTCCTTAAAACACTAGTGCTTAGGAAATCTATTGGAGGCAGAAGCAGTCAAGGGTAGCCTAGGGTTAGGGTTAGGCTTAGGGTTAGGCTTAGGGTACGGCTTAGGGTACGGGTTCGGGGAGGGGTGCGTGTACGGCGTAGGGTATGGGTTAGGGTTAGTGTTAGTGTTAGTGTTAGGGTTAGGGCTCGGTTTAGGGTACGGGTTAGGAGTAGGGTACGTGTTAGGGTTAGGGTAGGGGTTAGGGTTAGGGTACGCGTTAGGGTTAGGGTAGCTATTAAACCTATCCCACTCTCTAGATACCCCTTAGCACGTAAGGGGATATTATTTGGGGGTGCAGCCATGGAGAAGAATTTAGACACTAGGATAAGATAAGGAACACACCCATTATAAAGAAATCACATTAGGATTCTCTTTTTAAGCTGTTCCTTAAAACACTAGTGCTTAGGAAATCTATTGGAGGCAGAAGCAGTCAAGGGTAGCCTAGGGTTAGGGTTAGGCTTACGGTTAGGCTTAGGGTACGGCTTAGGGTACGGGTTCGGGGAGGGGTGCGGGTACGGCGTAGGGTATGCGTTAGGGTTAGGGTTAGGGTTAGTGTTAGGGTTAGGGCTCGGTTTAGGGTACGGGTTAGGATTAGGGTACGTGTTAGGGTTAGGGTACGCGTTAGGGTTAGGGTAGCTATTAAACCTATCCCACTCTCTAGATACCCCTTAGCACGTAAGGGAATATTATTTGGGGGTGCAGCCATGGAGAAGAGTTTAGACACTAAGATAAGATAAGGAACACACCCATTATAAAGAAATCACATTAGGATTCTCTTTTTAAGCTGTTCCTTAAAACACTAGTGCTTAGGAAATCTATTGGAGGCAGAAGCAGTCAAGGGTAGCCTAGGGTTAGGGTTAGGCTTAGGGTTAGGCTTAGGGTACGGCTTAGGGTACGGGTTCGGGGAGGGGTGCGTGTACGGCGTAGGGTATGGGTTAGGGTTAGTGTTAGTGTTAGTGTTAGGGTTAGGGCTCGGTTTAGGGTACGGGTTAGGAGTAGGGTACGTGTTAGGGTTAGGGTAGGGGTTAGGGTTAGGGTACGCGTTAGGGTTAGGGTAGCTATTAAACCTATCCCACTCTCTAGATACCCCTTAGCACGTAAGGGAATATTATTTGGGGGTGCAGCCATGGAGAAGAGTTTAGACACTAGGATAAGATAAGGAACACACCCATTATAAAGAAATCACATTAGGATTCTCTTTTTAAGCTGTTCCTTAAAACACTAGTGCTTAGGAAATCTATTGGAGGCAGAAGCAGTCAAGGGTAGCCTAGGGTTAGGGTTAGGCTTAGGGTTAGGCTTAGGGTACGGCTTAGGGTAAGGGTTCGGGGAGGGTTTCGGGTACGGCGTAGGGTATGGGTTAGGGTTAGGGTTAGGGTTAGTGTTAGGGTTAGGGCTCGGTTTAGGGTACGGTTAGGATTAGGGTACGTGTTAGGTTTAGGGTAGGGGTTAGGGTTAGGGTACGCGTTAGGGTTAGGGTAGTTAGTAAGCCTATCCCACTCTCTAGATACCCCTTAGCACGTAAAGGAATATTATTTGAGGGTCCAGCCATGGAGAAGAGTTTAGACACTAGGATAAGATAAGGAACACACCCATTATAAAGAAATCACATTAATATTCTCTTTTTAAGCTGTTGCTTAAAACACTAGTGCTTAGGAAATCTATTGGAGGCAGAAGCAGTCAAGGGTAGCCTAGGGTTAGGGTTAGGCTTAGGGTTAGGGTTAGGGTATGGCTTAGGGTACAGGTTCGGGGAGGGGTTCGGGTACGGCGTAGGGTATGGGTTAGGGTTAGTGTTAGGGTTAGGGCTCGGTTTAGGGTACGGGTTAGGATTAGGGTACGTGTTAGGGTTAGGGTAGGGGTTAGGGTTACGGTACGCGTTAGGGTTAGGGTAGTTATTAAACCTATCCCACTCTCTAGATACCCCTTAGCACGTAAAGGAATATTATTTGGGGTTCCGCCATGGAGAAGAGTTTAGACACTAGGATAAGATAAGGAACACACCCATTATAAACAAATCACTTTAGGATTCTCTTTTTAAGCTGTTCCTTAAAACACTAGTGCTTAGGAAATCTATTGGAGGCAGAAGCAGTCAAGGGTAGCCTAGGGTTAGGGTTAGGCTTAGGGTTAGGGTTATGGTACGGCTTGGGGTATGGGTTCAGGGAGGGGTTCGGGTACGGCATAGGGTATGGGTTAGGGTTAGTGTTAGGGTTAGTGTTAGGGTTAGGGCTCGGTTTAGGGTACGGGTTAGGAGTAGGGTACGTGTTAGGGTTAGGGTAGGGGTTAGGGTTAGGGTACGCGTTAGGGTTAGGGTAGTTAGTAAACCTATCCCACTCTCTAGATACCCCTTAGCACGTAAGGGAATATTATTTGGGGGTGCAGCCATGGAGAAGAGTTTAGACACTAGGATAAGATAAGGAACACACCCATTATAAAGAAATCACATTAGGATTCTCTTTTTAAGCTGTTCCTTAAAACACTAGTGCTTAGGAAATCTATGGGAGGCAGAAGCAGTCAAGGGTAGCCTAGGGTTAGGGTTAGGCTTACGGTTAGGCTTAGGGTACGGCTTAGGGTACGGGTTCGGGGAGGGGTGCGGGTACGGCGTAGGGTATGGGTTAGGGTTAGGGTTAGGGTTAGTGTTAGGGTTAGGGCTCGGTTTAGGGTACGGGTTAGGATTAGGGTACGTGTTAGGGTTAGGGTAGGGGTTAGGGTTAGGGTACGCGTTAGGGTTAGGGTAGTTATTAAACCTATCCCACTCTCTAGATACCCCTTAGCACGTAAAGGAATATTATTTGAGGGTCCAGCCATGGAGAAGAGTTTAGACACTAGGATAAGATAAGGAAGACACCCATTATAAAGAAATCACATTAGGATTCTCTTTTTAAGCTGTTCCTTTAAACACTAGTGCTTAGGAAATCTATTGGAGGCAGAAGCAGTCAAGGGTAGCCTAGGGTTAGGGATAGGCTTAGGGTTAGGCTTAGGGTACGGCTTAGGGTACGGGTTCGGGGAGGGGTGCGGGTACGGCGTCGGGTATGGGTTAGGGTTAGGGTTAGGGTTAGTGTTAGGGTTAGGGCTCGGTTTAGGGTACGGGTTAGGATTAGGGTACGTGTTAGGGTTAGGGTAGGGGTTAGGGTTAGAGTACGCATTAGGGTTAGGGTAGTTATTAAACCTATCCCACTCTCTAGATACCCCTTAGCACGTAAGGGAATATTATTTGGGGGTGCAGTCATGGAGAAGAGTTTAGACACTAAGATAAGATAAGGAACACACCCATTATAAAGAAATCACATTAGGATTTTCTTTTTAAGCTGTTCCTTAAAACACTAGTGCTTAGGAAATCTATTGGAGGCAGAAGCAGTCAAGGGTAGCCTAGGGTTAGTGTTAGGCTTAGGGTACGGCTTAGGGTACGGCTTAGGGTACGGGTTCGGTGAGGGGTGCGGGTACGGCGTAGGGTATGGGTTAGGGTTAGGGTTAGGGTTAGGGTTAGGGTTAGGGCTCGGTTTAGGGTATGGGTTAGGATTAGGGTACGTGTTAGGGTTAGGGTAGGGGTTAGGGTTAGGGTACGCTTTAGGGTTAGGGTATTTATTAAACCTATCCCACTCTCTAGATACCCCTTAGCACGTAAAGGAATATTATTTGGGGGTCCAGCCATGGAGGAGAGTTTAAACACTAGGATAAGATAAGGAACACACCCATTATAAAGAAATCACATTAGGATTCTCTTTTTAAGCTGTTCCTGAAAACACTAGTGCTTAGGAAACCTATTGGAGGCAGAAGCAGTCAAGGGTAGCCTAGGGTTAGGGTTAGGCTTAGGGTTAGGCTTAGGGTACGGCTTAGGGTACGGGTTCGGGGAGGGGTGCGGGTACGGCGTAGGATATGGTTTAGGGTTAGGGTTAGGGTTAGTGTTACGGTTAGGGCTCGGTTTAGGGTACGGGTCAGGATTAGGGTACGTGTTAGGGTAAGGGTAGGGGTTAGAGTTAGGGTACGCATTAGGGTTAGGGTAGTTATTAAACCTATCCCACTCTCTAGATACCCCTTAGCACGTAAAGGAATATTATTTGGGGGTCCAGCCATGGAGAAGAGTTTAGACACTAGGATAAATAAGGAACACACCCATTATAAAGAAATCACATTAGGATTCTCTTTTTAAGCTGTTCCTTAAAACACTAGTGCTTAGGAAATCTATTGGAGGCAGAAGCAGTCAAGGGTAGCCTAGGGTTAGTGTTAGGCTTAGGGTTAGGCTTAGGGTACGGGTTTGGGGAGGGGTTCGTGTACGGCGTAGGGTATGGGTTAGGGTTAGGGTTAGGGTTAGTGTTAGGGTTAAGGCTCGGTTTAGGGTACGGGTTAGGATTAGGGTACGTGTTAGGGTTAGGGTAGGGGTTAGGGTTAGAGTACGCATTACGGTTAGGGTAGTTATTAAACCTATCCCACTCTCTAGATACCCCTTAGCACGTAAGGGAATATTATTTGGGGGTGCAGCCATGGAGAAGAGTTTAGACACTAAGATAAGATAAGGAACACACCCATTATAAAGAAATCACATTAGGATTCTCTTTTTAAGCTGTTCCTTAAAACACTAGTGCTTAGGAAATCTATTGGAGGCAGAAGCAGTCAAGGGTAGCCTAGGGTTAGGGTTAGGCTTAGGGTTAGGCTTAGGGTACGGCTTAGGGTACGGGTTCGGGGAGGGGTGCGTGTACGGCGTAGGGTATGGGTTAGGGTTAGTGTTAGTGTTAGTGTTAGGGTTAGGGCTCGGTTTAGGGTACGGGTTAGGAGTAGGGTACGTGTTAGGGTTAGGGTAGGGGTTAGGGTTAGGGTACGCGTTAGGGTTAGGGTAGCTATTAAACCTATCCCACTCTCTAGATACCCCTTAGCACGTAAGGGAATATTATTTGGGGGTGCAGCCATGGAGAAGAGTTTAGACACTAGGATAAGATAAGGAACACACCCATTATAAAGAAATCACATTAGGATTCTCTTTTTAAGCTGTTCCTTAAAACACTAGTGCTTAGGAAATCTATTGGAGGCAGAAGCAGTCAAGGGTAGCCTAGGGTTAGGGTTAGGCTTAGGGTTAGGCTTAGGGTACGGCTTAGGGTAAGGGTTCGGGGAGGGTTTCGGGTACGGCGTAGGGTATGGGTTAGGGTTAGGGTTAGGGTTAGTGTTAGGGTTAGGGCTCGGTTTAGGGTACGGTTAGGATTAGGGTACGTGTTAGGTTTAGGGTAGGGGTTAGGGTTAGGGTACGCGTTAGGGTTAGGGTAGTTAGTAAGCCTATCCCACTCTCTAGATACCCCTTAGCACGTAAAGGAATATTATTTGAGGGTCCAGCCATGGAGAAGAGTTTAGACACTAGGATAAGATAAGGAACACACCCATTATAAAGAAATCACATTAATATTCTCTTTTTAAGCTGTTGCTTAAAACACTAGTGCTTAGGAAATCTATTGGAGGCAGAAGCAGTCAAGGGTAGCCTAGGGTTAGGGTTAGGCTTAGGGTTAGGGTTAGGGTATGGCTTAGGGTACAGGTTCGGGGAGGGGTTCGGGTACGGCGTAGGGTATGGGTTAGGGTTAGTGTTAGGGTTAGGGCTCGGTTTAGGGTACAGGTTAGGATTAGGGTACGTGTTAGGGTTAGGGTAGGGGTTAGGGTTACGGTACGCGTTAGGGTTAGGGTAGTTATTAAACCTATCCCACTCTCTAGATACCCCTTAGCACGTAAAGGAATATTATTTGGGGTTCCGCCATGGAGAAGAGTTTAGACACTAGGATAAGATAAGGAACACACCCATTATAAACAAATCACTTTAGGATTCTCTTTTTAAGCTGTTCCTTAAAACACTAGTGCTTAGGAAATCTATTGGAGGCAGAAGCAGTCAAGGGTAGCCTAGGGTTAGGGTTAGGCTTAGGGTTAGGGTTAGGGTACGGCTTGGGGTATGGGTTCAGGGAGGGGTTCGGGTACGGCATAGGGTATGGGTTAGGGTTAGTGTTAGGGTTAGTGTTAGGGTTAGGGCTCGGTTTAGGGTACGGGTTAGGAGTAGGGTACGTGTTAGGGTTAGGGTAGGGGTTAGGGTTAGGGTACGCGTTAGGGTTAGGGTAGTTAGTAAACCTATCCCACTCTCTAGATACCCCTTAGCACGTAAGGGAATATTATTTGGGGGTGCAGCCATGGAGAAGAGTTTAGACACTAGGATAAGATAAGGAACACACCCATTATAAAGAAATCACATTAGGATTCTCTTTTTAAGCTGTTCCTTAAAACACTAGTGCTTAGGAAATCTATGGGAGGCAGAAGCAGTCAAGGGTAGCCTAGGGTTAGGGTTAGGCTTAGGGTTAGGCTTAGGGTACGGCTTAGGGTACGGGTTCGGGGAGGGGTGCGGGTACGGCGTAGGGTATGGGTTAGGGTTAGGGTTAGGGTTAGTGTTAGGGTTAGGGCTCGGTTTAGGGTACGGGTTAGGATTAGGGTACGTGTTAGGGTTAGGGTAGGGGTTAGGGTTAGGGTACGCGTTAGGGTTAGGGTAGTTATTAAACCTATCCCACTCTCTAGATACCCCTTAGCACGTAAAGGAATATTATTTGAGGGTCCAGCCATGGAGAAGAGTTTAGACACTAGGATAAGATAAGGAAAACACCCATTATAAAGAAATCACATTAGGATTCTCTTTTTAAGCTGTTCCTTTAAACACTAGTGCTTAGGAAATCTATTGGAGGCAGAAGCAGTCAAGGGTAGCCTAGGGTTAGGGATAGGCTTAGGGTTAGGCTTAGGGTACGGCTTAGGGTACGGGTTCGGGGAGGGGTGCGGGTACGGCGTCGGGTATGGGTTAGGGTTAGGGTTAGGGTTAGTGTTAGGGTTAGGGCTCGGTTTAGGGTACGGGTTAGGATTAGGGTACGTGTTAGGGTTAGGGTAGGGGTTAGGGTTAGAGTACGCATTAGGGTTAGGGTAGTTATTAAACCTATCCCACTCTCTAGATACCCCTTAGCACGTAAGGGAATATTATTTGGGGGTGCAGTCATGGAGAAGAGTTTAGACACTAAGATAAGATAAGGAACACACCCATTATAAAGAAATCACATTAGGATTCTCTTTTTAAGCTGTTCCTTAAAACACTAGTGCTTAGGAAATCTATTGGAGGCAGAAGCAGTCAAGGGTAGCCTAGGGTTAGTGTTAGGCTTAGGGTACGGCTTAGGGTACGGCTTAGGGTACGGGTTCGGTGAGGGGTGCGGGTACGGCGTAGGGTATGGGTTAGGGTTAGGGTTAGGGTTAGGGTTAGGGTTAGGGCTCGGTTTAGGGTACGGGTTAGGATTAGGGTACGTGTTAGGGTTAGGGTAGGGGTTAGGGTTAGGGTACGCTTTAGGGTTAGGGTATTTATTAAACCTATCCCACTCTCTAGATACCCCTTAGCACGTAAAGGAATATTATTTGGGGGTCCAGCCATGGAGGAGAGTTTAAACACTAGGATAAGATAAGGAACACACCCATTATAAAGAAATCACATTAGGATTCTCTTTTTAAGCTGTTCCTGAAAACACTAGTGCTTAGGAAACCTATTGGAGGCAGAAGCAGTCAAGGGTAGCCTAGGGTTAGGGTTAGGCTTAGGGTTAGGCTTAGGGTACGGCTTAGGGTACGGGTTCGGGGAGGGGTGCGGGTACGGCGTAGGATATGGTTTAGGGTTAGGGTTAGGGTTAGTGTTACGGTTAGGGCTCGGTTTAGGGTACGGGTCAGGATTAGGGTACGTGTTAGGGTAAGGGTAGGGGTTAGAGTTAGGGTACGCATTAGGGTTAGGGTAGTTATTAAACCTATCCCACTCTCTAGATACCCCTTAGCACGTAAAGGAATATTATTTGGGGGTCCAGCCATGGAGAAGAGTTTAGACACTAGGATAAATAAGGAACACACCCATTATAAAGAAATCACATTAGGATTCTCTTTTTAAGCTGTTCCTTAAAACACTAGTGCTTAGGAAATCTATTGGAGGCAGAAGCAGTCAAGGGTAGCCTAGGGTTAGTGTTAGGCTTAGGGTTAGGCTTAGGGTACGGGTTTGGGGAGGGGTTCGTGTACGGCGTAGGGTATGGGTTAGGGTTAGGGTTAGGGTTAGTGTTAGGGTTAGGGCTCGGTTTAGGGTACGGGTTAGGATTAGGGTACGTGTTAGGGTTAGGGTAGGGGTTAGGGTTAGAGTACGCATTACGGTTAGGGTAGTTATTAAACCTATCCCACTCTCTAGCTCCCCCTTAGCACGTAAAGGAATATTATTTGGGGGTCCAGCCATGGAGAAGAGTTTAGACACTAGGATAAGATAAGGAACACACCCATTATAAAGAAATCACATTAGGATTCTCTTTTTAAGCTGTTTCTTAAAACACTACTGCTTAGGAAATCAATTGGAGGCAGAAGCAGTCAAGGGTAGCCTAGGGTTAGGGTTAGGCTTAGGGTTAGGTTTAGGTTACGGGTTCGGGGAGGGATGCGGGTACGGCGTAGGGTATGGGTTAGGGTTAGGGTTAGTGTTAGTGTTAGGGTTAGGGCTCGGTTTAGGGTACAGGTTAGGATTAGGGTACGTGTTAGGGTTAGGGTAGGGGTTAGAGTTAGGGTACGCGTTAGGGTTAGAGTAGTTATTAAACCTATCCCACTCTCTAGATACCCCTTAGCACGTAAGGGGATATTATTTGGGGGTGCAGCCATGGAGAAGAATTTAGACACTAGGATAAGATAAGGAACACACCCATTATAAAGAAATCACATTAGGATTCTCTTTTTAAGCTGTTCCTTAAAACACTAGTGCTTAGGAAATCTATTGGAGGCAGAAGCAGTCAAGGGTAGCCTAGGGTTAGGGTTAGGCTTACGGTTAGGCTTAGGGTACGGCTTAGGGTACGGGTTCGGGGAGGGGTGCGGGTACGGCGTAGGGTATGGGTTAGGGTTAGGGTTAGGGTTAGTGTTAGGGTTAGGGCTCGGTTTAGGGTACGGGTTAGGATTAGGGTACGTGTTAGGGTTAGGGTACGCGTTAGGGTTAGGGTAGTTATTAAACCTATCCCACTCTCTAGATACCCCTTAGCACGTAAAGGAATATTATTTGAGGGTCCAGCCATGGAGAAGAGTTTAGACACTAGGATAAGATAAGGAACACACCCATTATAAAGAAATCACTTTAGGATTCTCTTTTTAAGCTGTTCCTTAAAACACTAGTGCTTAGGAAATCTATTGGAGGCAGAAGCAGTCAAGGGTAGCCTAGGGTTAGGGATAGGCTTAGGGTTAGGATTAGGGTACGGCTTGGGGTATGGGTTCAGGGAGGGGTTCGGGTACGGCATAGGGTATGGGTTAGGGTTAGTGTTAGGGTTAGTGTTAGGGTTAGGGCTCGGTTTAGGGTACGGGTTAGGAGTAGGGTACGTGTTAGGGTTAGGGTAGGGGTTAGGGTTAGGGTACGCGTTAGGGTTAGGGTAGCTATTAAACCTATCCCACTCTCTAGATACCCCTTAGCACGTAAGGGAATATTATTTGGGGGTGCAGCCATGGAGAAGAGTTTAGACACTAGGATAAGATAAGGAACACACCCATTATAAAGAAATCACATTAGGATTCTCTTTTTAAGCTGTTCCTTAAAACACTAGTGCTTAGGAAATCTATGGGAGGCAGAAGCAGTCAAGGGTAGCCTAAGGTTAGGGTTAGGCTTACGGTTAGGCTTAGGGTACGGCTTAGGGTACGGGTTCGGGGAGGGGTGCGGGTACGGCGTAGGGTATGGGTTAGGGTTAGGGTTAGGGTTAGTGTTAGGGTTAGGGCTCGGTTTAGGGTACGGGTTAGGATTAGGATACGTGTTAGGGTTAGGGTAGGGGTTAGGGTTAGGGTACGCGTTAGGGTTAGGGTAGTTATTAAACCTATCCCACTCTCTAGATACCCCTTAGCACGTAAAGGAATATTATTTGAGGGTCCAGCCATGGAGAAGAGTTTAGACACTAGGATAAGATAAGGAACACACCCATTATAAAGAAATCACATTAGGATTCTCTTTTTAAGCTGTTGCTTAAAACACTAGTGCTTAGGAAATCTATTGGAGGCAGAAGCAGTCAAGGGTAGCCTAGGGTTAGGGTTAGGCTTAGGGCTAGGCTTAGGGTACGGCTTAGGGTAAGGGTTCGGGGAGGGTTTCGGGTACGGCGTAGGGTATGGGTTAGGGTTAGGGTTAGGGTTAGTGTTAGGGTTAGGGCTCGGTTTAGGGTACGGTTAGGATTAGGGTACGTGTTAGGTTTAGGGTAGGGGTTCGGGTTAGGGTACGCGTTAAGGTTAGGGTAGTTAGTAAGCTTATCCCACTCTCTAGATACCCCTTAGCACGTAAAGGAATATTATTTGGGGGTCCAGCCATGGAGAAGAATTTAGACACTAGGATAAGATAAGGAACACACCCATTATAAAGAAATCACATTAGGATTCTCTTTTTAACCTGTTGCTTAAAACACTAGTGCTTAGGAAATCTATTGGAGGCAGAAGCAGTCAAGGGTAGCCTAGGGTTAGTGTTAGGCTTAGGGTTAGGCTTAGGGTACGGCTTAGGGTACGGGTTTGGGGAGGGGTTCGGGTACGGCGTAGGGTATGGGTTAGGGTTAGGGTTAGTGTTAGGGTTAGGGTTAGGGCTCGGTTTAGGGTACGGGTTAGGATTAGGGTACGTGTTAGTGTTAGGGTAGGGGTTAGGGTTAGAGTACGCATTAGGGTTAGGGTAGTTATTAAACCTATCCCACTCTCTAGATACCCCTTAGCACGTAAGGCAATATTATTTGGGGGTGCAGCCATGGAGAAGAGTTTAGACACTAGGATAAGATAAGGAACACACCCATTATAAAGAAATCACATTAGGATTCTCTTTTTAAGCTGTTCCTTAAAACACTAGTGCTTAGGAAATCTATTGGAGGCAGAAGCAGTCAAGGGTAGCCTAGGGTTAGGGTTAGGCTTAGGGTTAGGCTTAGGGTACGGCTTAGGGTACGGGTTCGGGGAGGGGTGTGGGTACGGCGTAGGGTATGGTTTAGGGTTAGGGTTAGGGTTAGTGTTAGGGTTAGGGCTCGGTTTAGGGTACGGGTTAGGATTAGGGTACGTGTTAGGGTTAGGGTAGGGGTTAGGGTTAGGGTAGTTATTAAACCTATCCCACTCTCTAGATACCCCTTAGCACGTAAAGGAATATTATTTGGGGGTCCAGCCATGGAGAAGAGTTTAGACACTAGGATAAGATAAGGAACACACCCATTATAAAGAAATCACTTTAGGATTCTCTTTTTAAGCTGTTCCTTAAAACACTAGTGCTTAGGAAATCTATTGGAGGCAGAAGCAGTCAAGGGTAGCCTAGGGTTAGTGTTAGGCTTAGGGTTAGGCTTAGGGTACGGCTTAGGGTTCGGGTTTGGGGAGCGGTTCGGGTACGGCGTAGGGTATGGGTTAGGGTTAGTGTTAGGGTTAGGGCTCGGTTTAGGGTACGGGTTAGGATTAGGGTACGTGTTAGGGTTAGGGTAGGGGTTAGGGTTAGAGTACGCATTAGGGTTAGGGTAGTTATTAAACCTATCCCACTCTCTAGATACCCCTTAGCACGTAAGGGAATATTATTTGGGGGTGCAGCCATGGAGAAGAGTTTAGACACTAGGATAAGATAAGGAACACACCCATTATAAAGAAATCACATTAGGATTCTCTTTTTAAGCTGTTCCTTAAAACACTAGTGCTTAGGAAATCTATGGGAGGCAGAAGCAGTCAAGGGTAGCCTAGGGTTAGGGTTAGGCTTAGGGTTAGGGTTAGGGTACGGCTTGGGGTATGGGTTCGGGGAGGGGTTCGGGTACGGCATAGGGTATGTGTTAGGGTTAGGGTTAGGGTTAGTGTTAGGGTTAGGGCTCGGTTTAGGGTACGGGTTAAGATTAGGGTACGTGTTAGGGTTAGGGTTAGGGTAGGGGTTAGGGTTAGGGTACGCGTTAGGGTTAGGGTAGTTATTAAACCTATCCCACTCTCTAGATACCCCTTAGCACGTAAGGGAATATTATTTGGGGGTGCAGCCATGGAGAAGAGTTTAGACACTAGGATAAGATAAGGAACACACCCATTATAAAGAAATCACATTACGATTCTCTTTTTAAGCTGTTCCTTAAAACACTAGTGCTTAGGAAATCTATTGGAGGCAGAAGCAGTCAAGGGTAGCCTAGGGTTAGTGTTAGGCTTAGGGTTAGGCTTAGGGTATGGGTTTGGGGAGGGGTTCGGCTACGGCGTAGGGTATGGGTTAGGGTTAGGGTTAGGGTTAGTGTTAGGGTTAGGGCTCGGTTTAGGGTACGGGTTAGGATTAGGGTACGTGTTAGGGTTAGTGTAGGGGTTAGGGTTAGAGTACGCATTAGGGTTAGGGTAGTTATTAAACCTATCCCACTCTCTAGATACCCTTTAGCACGTAAGGGAATATTATTTGGGGGTGCAGCCATGGAGAAGAGTTTAGACACTAAGATAAGATAAGGAACACACCCATTATAAAGAAATCACATTAGGATTCTCTTTTTAAGCTGTTCCTTAAAACACTAGTGCTTAGGAAATCTATTGGAGGCAGAAGCAGTCAAGGGTAGCCTAGGGTTAGGGTTAAGCTTAGGGTTAGGCTTAGGGTACGGCTTAGGGTACGGGTTCGGGGAGGGGTTCGGGTATGGCGTAGGGTATGGGTTAGGGTTAGGGTTAGGGTTAGTGTTAGGGTTAGGGCTCGGTTTAGGTTACGGGTTAGGATTAGGGTAAGTGTTAGGGTTAGGGTAGGGGTTAGGGTTAGGGTACGCGTTAGGGTTAGGGTAGTTAGTAAACCTATCCCACTCTCTAGATACCCCTTAGCACGTAAAGGAATATTATTTGAGGGTCCAGCCATGGAGAAGAGTTTAGACACTAGGATAAGATAAGGAACACACCCATTATAAAGAAATCACATTAGGATTCTCTTTTTAAGCTGTTCCTTAAAACACTAGTGCTTAGGAAATCTATTGGAGGCAGAAGCAGTCAAGGGTAGCCTAGGGTTAGGGTTAGGCTTAGGGTTAGGCTTAGGATACGGCTTAGGGTACGGGTTCGGGGAGGGGTTCGGGTACAGCGTAGGGTATGGGTTAGGGTTAGGGTTAGGGTTAGTGTTAAGTTTAGGGCTCGGTTTAGGGTACGGGTTAGGATTAGGGTACGTGTTAGGGTTAGGGTAGGGGTTAGGGTTAGGGTACGCGTTAGGGTTAGGTTAGTTAGTAAACCTATCCCACTCTCTATATACCCCTTAGCACGTAAACGAATATTATTTGGGGGTTCAGCCATGGAGAAGAGTTTAGACACTAGGATAAGATAAGGAACACACCCATTATAAAGAAATCACATTAGGATTCTCTTTTTAAGCTGTTGCTTAAAACACTAGTGCTTAGGAAATCTATTGGAGGCAGAAGCAGTCAAGGGTAGCCTAGGGTTAGTGTTAGGCTTAGGGTACGGCTTAGGGTACGGCTTAGGGTTCGGGTTTGGGGAGGGGTTCGGGTACGGCGTAGGGTATGGGTTAGGGTTAGGGTTAGTGTTAGTGTTAGGGTTAGGGCTCGGTTTAGGGTACGGGTTAGGATTAGGGTACGTGTTAGGGTTAGGGTAGGGGTTAGGGTTAGGGTACGCGTTAGGGTTAGGGTAGTTAGTAAACCTATCCCACTCTCTAGATACCCCTTAGCACGTAAAGGAGTATTATTTGGGGGTCCAGCCATGGAGAAGAGTTTAGACACTAGGATAAGATAAGGAACACACCCATTATAAAGAAATCACATTAGGATTCTCTTTTTCAGCTGTTCCTTAAAACACTACTGCTTAGGAAATCTATTGGAGGCAGAAGCAGTCAAGGGTAGCCTAGGGTTAGGGTTAGGCTTAGGGTTAGGCTTAGGGTACGGCTTAGGGTACGGGTTCGGGGAGGGTTTCGGGTACGGCATAGGGTATGGGTTAGGGTTAGGGTTAGGGTTAGTGTTAGGGTTAGGGCTCGGTTTAGGGTACGGTTAGGATTAGTGTACGTGTTAGGTTTAGGGTAGGGGTTAGGGTTAGGGTACGCGTTAGGGTTAGGGTAGTTAGTAAACCTATCCCACTCTCTAGATACCCCTTAGCACGTAAAGGAATATTATTTGGGGGTCCAGCCATGGAGAAGAGTTTAGACACTAGGATAAGATAAGGAACACACCCATTATAAAGAAATCACATTAGGATTCTCTTTTTAAGCTGTTGCTTAAAACACTAGTGCTTAGGAAATCTATTGGAGGCAGAAGCAGTCAAGGGTAGCCTAGGGTTAGTGTTAGGCTTAGGGTTAGGCTTAGGGTATGGCTTAGGGTACGGGTTTGGGGAGGGGTTCGGGTACGGCGTAGGGTATGGGTTAGGGTTAGTGTTAGTGTTAGTGTTAGGGTTAGGGCTCGGTTTAGGGTACGGGTTAGGATTAGGGTACGTGTTAGGGTTAGGGTAGGGGTTAGGGTTAGGGTACGCGTTAGGGTTAGGGTAGTTATTAAACCTATCCCACTCTCTAGATACCCCTTAGCACATAAAGGAATATTATTTGGGGGTCCAGCCATGGAGAAGAGTTTAGACACTAGGATAAGATAAGGAACACACCCATTATAAAGAAATCACTTTAGGATTCTCTTTTTAAGCTGTTCCTTAAAACACTAGTGCTTAGGAAATCTATTGGAGGCAGAAGCAGTCAAGGGTAGCCTAGGGTTAGGGTTAGGCTTAGGGTTAGGTTTAGGGTACGGCTTGGGGAATGGGTTCGGGGAGGGGTTCGGGTACGGCGTAGGGTATGGTTTAGGGTTAGGGTTAGGGTTAGTGTTAGGGTTAGGGCTCGGTTTAGGGTACGGGTTAGGATTAGGGTACGTGTTAGGGTTAGGGTAGGGGTTAGGGTTAGGTTACTCGTTAGGGCTAGGGTAGTTAGTAAACCTATCCCACTCTGTAGCTCCCCCTTAGCACGTAAAGGAATATTATTTGGGGGTCCAGCCATGGAGAAGAGTTTAGACACTAGGATAAGATAAGGAACACACCCATTATAAAGAAATCACATTAGGATTCTCTTTTTAAGCTGTTTCTTAAAACACTACTGCTTAGGAAATCAATTGGAGGCAGAAGCAGTCAAGGGTAGCCTAGGGTTAGGGTTAGGCTTAGGGTTAGGTTTAGGGTATGGCTTAGGGTACGGGTTCGGGGAGGTGTGCGGGTATGGCGTAGGGTATGGGTTAGGGTTAGGGTTAGTGTTAGTGTTAGGGTTAGGGCTCCGTTTGGGGTACAGGTTAGGATTAGGGTACGTGTTAGGGTTAGGGTAGGGGTTAGGGTTAGGGTACGCATTAGGGTTAGGGTAGTTATTAAACCTACCCCACTCTCTAGATACCCATTAGCACGTAAGGGAATATTATTTGGGGGTGCAGCCATGGAGAAGAGTTTAGACACTAGGATAAGATAAGGAACACACCCATTATAAAGAAATCACATTAGGATTCTCTTTTTAAGCTGTTCCTAAAACACTAGTGCTTAGGAAATCTATTGGAGGCAGAAGCAGTCAAGGGTAGCCTAGGGTTAGGGTTAGGCTTAGGGTTAGGCTTAGGGTACGGCTTAGGGTACGGGTTCGGGGAGGGGTGCGGGTACGGCGTAGGGTATGGGTTAGGGTTAGGGTTAGTGTTAGTGTTAGGGTTAGGGCTCGGTTTAGGGTACGGGTTAGGATTAGGGTACGTGTTAGGGTTAGGGTAGGGGTTAGGGTTAGGGTACGCATTAGGGTTAGGGTACTTATTAAACCTATCCCACTCTCTAGATACCCCTTAGCACATAAAGGAATATTATTTGAGGGTCCAGGCATGGAGAAGAGTTTAGACACTAGGATAAGATAAGGAACACACCCATTATAAAGAAATCACATTAGGATTCTCTTTTTAAGCTGTTCCTTAAAACACTAGTGCTTAGGAAATCTATTGGAGGCAGAAGCAGTCAAGGGTAGCCTAGGGTTAGGGTTAGGCTTAGGGTTAGGCTTAGGGTACGGCTTGGGGTATGGGTTCGGGGAGGGGTTCGGGTACGGCATAGGGTATGTGTTAGGGTTAGGGTTAGGGTTAGTGTTAGGGTTAGGGCTCGGTTTAGGGTACGGGTTAAGATTAGGGTACGTGTTAGGGTTAGGGTTAGGGTAGGGGTTAGGGTTAGGGTACGCGTTAGGGTTAGGTTAGTTAGTAAACCTATCCCACTCTCTATATACCCCTTAGCACGTAAACGAATATTATTTGGGGGTTCAGCCATGGAGAAGAGTTTAGACACTAGGATAAGATAAGGAACACACCCATTATAAAGAAATCACATTAGGATTCTCTTTTTAAGCTGTTGCTTAAAACACTAGTGCTTAGGAAATCTATTGGAGGCAGAAGCAGTCAAGGGTAGCCTAGGGTTAGTGTTAGGCTTAGGGTACGGCTTAGGGTACGGCTTAGGGTACGGGTTTGGGGAGGGGTTCGGGTACGGCGTAGGGTATGGGTTAGGGTTAGGGTTAGTGTTAGTGTTAGGGTTAGGGCTCGGTTTAGGGTACGGGTTAGGATTAGGGTACGTGTTAGGGTTAGGGTAGGGGTTAGGGTTAGGGTACGCGTTAGGGTTAGGGTAGTTAGTAAACCTATCCCACTCTCTAGATACCCCTTAGCACGTAAAGGAGTATTATTTGGGGGTCCAGCCATGGAGAAGAGTTTAGACACTAGGATAAGATAAGGAACACACCCATTATAAAGAAATCACATTAGGATTCTCTTTTTAAGCTGTTTCTTAATACACTACTGCTTAGGAAATCAATTGGAGGCAGAAGCAGTCAAGGGTAGCCTAGGGTTAGGGTTAGGCTTAGGGTTAGGTTTAGGTTACGGGTTCGGGGAGGGATGCGGGTACGGCGTAGGGTATGGGTTAGGGTTAGGGTTAGTGTTAGTGTTAGGGTTAGGGCTCGGTTTAGGGTACAGGTTAGGATTAGGGTACGTGTTAGGGTTAGGGTAGGGGTTAGGGTTAGGGTACGCGTTAGGATTAGAGTAGTTATTAAACCTATCCCACTCTCTAGATACCCCTTAGCACGTAAGGGGATATTATTTGGGGGTGCAGCCATGGAGAAGAATTTAGACACTAGGATAAGATAAGGAACACACCCATTATAAAGAAATCACATTAGGATTCTCTTTTTAAGCTGTTCCTTAAAACACTAGTGCTTAGGAAATCTATTGGAGGCAGAAGCAGTCAAGGGTAGCCTAGGGTTAGGGTTAGGCTTACGGTTAGGCTTAGGGTACGGCTTAGGGTACGGGTTCGGGGAGGGGTGCGGGTACGGCGTAGGGTATGCGTTAGGGTTAGGGTTAGGGTTAGTGTTAGGGTTAGGGCTCGGTTTAGGGTACGGGTTAGGATTAGGGTACGTGTTAGGGTTAGGGTACGCGTTAGGGTTAGGGTAGCTATTAAACCTATCCCACTCTCTAGATACCCCTTAGCACGTAAGGGAATATTATTTGGGGGTGCAGCCATGGAGAAGAGTTTAGACACTAAGATAAGATAAGGAACACACCCATTATAAAGAAATCACATTAGGATTCTCTTTTTAAGCTGTTCCTTAAAACACTAGTGCTTAGGAAATCTATTGGAGGCAGAAGCAGTCAAGGGTAGCCTAGGGTTAGGGTTAGGCTTAGGGTTAGGCTTAGGGTACGGCTTAGGGTACGGGTTCGGGGAGGGGTGCGTGTACGGCGTAGGGTATGGGTTAGGGTTAGTGTTAGTGTTAGTGTTAGGGTTAGGGCTCGGTTTAGGGTACGGGTTAGGAGTAGGGTACGTGTTAGGGTTAGGGTAGGGGTTAGGGTTAGGGTACGCGTTAGGGTTAGGGTAGCTATTAAACCTATCCCACTCTCTAGATACCCCTTAGCACGTAAGGGGATATTATTTGGGGGTGCAGCCATGGAGAAGAATTTAGACACTAGGATAAGATAAGGAACACACCCATTATAAAGAAATCACATTAGGATTCTCTTTTTAAGCTGTTCCTTAAAACACTAGTGCTTAGGAAATCTATTGGAGGCAGAAGCAGTCAAGGGTAGCCTAGGGTTAGGGTTAGGCTTACGGTTAGGCTTAGGGTACGGCTTAGGGTACGGGTTCGGGGAGGGGTGCGGGTACGGCGTAGGGTATGCGTTAGGGTTAGGGTTAGGGTTAGTGTTAGGGTTAGGGCTCGGTTTAGGGTACGGGTTAGGATTAGGGTACGTGTTAGGGTTAGGGTACGCGTTAGGGTTAGGGTAGCTATTAAACCTATCCCACTCTCTAGATACCCCTTAGCACGTAAGGGAATATTATTTGGGGGTGCAGCCATGGAGAAGAGTTTAGACACTAAGATAAGATAAGGAACACACCCATTATAAAGAAATCACATTAGGATTCTCTTTTTAAGCTGTTCCTTAAAACACTAGTGCTTAGGAAATCTATTGGAGGCAGAAGCAGTCAAGGGTAGCCTAGGGTTAGGGTTAGGCTTAGGGTTAGGCTTAGGGTACGGCTTAGGGTACGGGTTCGGGGAGGGGTGCGTGTACGGCGTAGGGTATGGGTTAGGGTTAGTGTTAGTGTTAGTGTTAGGGTTAGGGCTCGGTTTAGGGTACGGGTTAGGAGTAGGGTACGTGTTAGGGTTAGGGTAGGGGTTAGGGTTAGGGTACGCGTTAGGGTTAGGGTAGCTATTAAACCTATCCCACTCTCTAGATACCCCTTAGCACGTAAGGGAATATTATTTGGGGGTGCAGCCATGGAGAAGAGTTTAGACACTAGGATAAGATAAGGAACACACCCATTATAAAGAAATCACATTAGGATTCTCTTTTTAAGCTGTTCCTTAAAACACTAGTGCTTAGGAAATCTATTGGAGGCAGAAGCAGTCAAGGGTAGCCTAGGGTTAGGGTTAGGCTTAGGGTTAGGCTTAGGGTACGGCTTAGGGTAAGGGTTCGGGGAGGGTTTCGGGTACGGCGTAGGGTATGGGTTAGGGTTAGGGTTAGGGTTAGTGTTAGGGTTAGGGCTCGGTTTAGGGTACGGTTAGGATTAGGGTACGTGTTAGGTTTAGGGTAGGGGTTAGGGTTAGGGTACGCGTTAGGGTTAGGGTAGTTAGTAAGCCTATCCCACTCTCTAGATACCCCTTAGCACGTAAAGGAATATTATTTGAGGGTCCAGCCATGGAGAAGAGTTTAGACACTAGGATAAGATAAGGAACACACCCATTATAAAGAAATCACATTAATATTCTCTTTTTAAGCTGTTGCTTAAAACACTAGTGCTTAGGAAATCTATTGGAGGCAGAAGCAGTCAAGGGTAGCCTAGGGTTAGGGTTAGGCTTAGGGTTAGGGTTAGGGTATGGCTTAGGGTACAGGTTCGGGGAGGGGTTCGGGTACGGCGTAGGGTATGGGTTAGGGTTAGTGTTAGGGTTAGGGCTCGGTTTAGGGTACGGGTTAGGATTAGGGTACGTGTTAGGGTTAGGGTAGGGGTTAGGGTTACGGTACGCGTTAGGGTTAGGGTAGTTATTAAACCTATCCCACTCTCTAGATACCCCTTAGCACGTAAAGGAATATTATTTGGGGTTCCGCCATGGAGAAGAGTTTAGACACTAGGATAAGATAAGGAACACACCCATTATAAACAAATCACTTTAGGATTCTCTTTTTAAGCTGTTCCTTAAAACACTAGTGCTTAGGAAATCTATTGGAGGCAGAAGCAGTCAAGGGTAGCCTAGGGTTAGGGTTAGGCTTAGGGTTAGGGTTAGGGTACGGCTTGGGGTATGGGTTCAGGGAGGGGTTCGGGTACGGCATAGGGTATGGGTTAGGGTTAGTGTTAGGGTTAGTGTTAGGGTTAGGGCTCGGTTTAGGGTACGGGTTAGGAGTAGGGTACGTGTTAGGGTTAGGGTAGGGGTTAGGGTTAGGGTACGCGTTAGGGTTAGGGTAGTTAGTAAACCTATCCCACTCTCTAGATACCCCTTAGCACGTAAGGGAATATTATTTGGGGGTGCAGCCATGGAGAAGAGTTTAGACACTAGGATAAGATAAGGAACACACCCATTATAAAGAAATCACATTAGGATTCTCTTTTTAAGCTGTTCCTTAAAACACTAGTGCTTAGGAAATCTATGGGAGGCAGAAGCAGTCAAGGGTAGCCTAGGGTTAGGGTTAGGCTTACGGTTAGGCTTAGGGTACGGCTTAGGGTACGGGTTCGGGGAGGGGTGCGGGTACGGCGTAGGGTATGGGTTAGGGTTAGGGTTAGGGTTAGTGTTAGGGTTAGGGCTCGGTTTAGGGTACGGGTTAGGATTAGGGTACGTGTTAGGGTTAGGGTAGGGGTTAGGGTTAGGGTACGCGTTAGGGTTAGGGTAGTTATTAAACCTATCCCACTCTCTAGATACCCCTTAGCACGTAAAGGAATATTATTTGAGGGTCCAGCCATGGAGAAGAGTTTAGACACTAGGATAAGATAAGGAAGACACCCATTATAAAGAAATCACATTAGGATTCTCTTTTTAAGCTGTTCCTTTAAACACTAGTGCTTAGGAAATCTATTGGAGGCAGAAGCAGTCAAGGGTAGCCTAGGGTTAGGGATAGGCTTAGGGTTAGGCTTAGGGTACGGCTTAGGGTACGGGTTCGGGGAGGGGTGCGGGTACGGCGTCGGGTATGGGTTAGGGTTAGGGTTAGGGTTAGTGTTAGGGTTAGGGCTCGGTTTAGGGTACGGGTTAGGATTAGGGTACGTGTTAGGGTTAGGGTAGGGGTTAGGGTTAGAGTACGCATTAGGGTTAGGGTAGTTATTAAACCTATCCCACTCTCTAGATACCCCTTAGCACGTAAGGGAATATTATTTGGGGGTGCAGTCATGGAGAAGAGTTTAGACACTAAGATAAGATAAGGAACACACCCATTATAAAGAAATCACATTAGGATTTTCTTTTTAAGCTGTTCCTTAAAACACTAGTGCTTAGGAAATCTATTGGAGGCAGAAGCAGTCAAGGGTAGCCTAGGGTTAGTGTTAGGCTTAGGGTACGGCTTAGGGTACGGCTTAGGGTACGGGTTCGGTGAGGGGTGCGGGTACGGCGTAGGGTATGGGTTAGGGTTAGGGTTAGGGTTAGGGTTAGGGTTAGGGCTCGGTTTAGGGTACGGGTTAGGATTAGGGTAGGTGTTAGGGTTAGGGTAGGGGTTAGGGTTAGGGTACGCTTTAGGGTTAGGGTATTTATTAAACCTATCCCACTCTCTAGATACCCCTTAGCACGTAAAGGAATATTATTTGGGGGTCCAGCCATGGAGGAGAGTTTAAACACTAGGATAAGATAAGGAACACACCCATTATAAAGAAATCACATTAGGATTCTCTTTTTAAGCTGTTCCTGAAAACACTAGTGCTTAGGAAACCTATTGGAGGCAGAAGCAGTCAAGGGTAGCCTAGGGTTAGGGTTAGGCTTAGGGTTAGGCTTAGGGTACGGCTTAGGGTACGGGTTCGGGGAGGGGTGCGGGTACGGCGTAGGATATGGTTTAGGGTTAGGGTTAGGGTTAGTGTTACGGTTAGGGCTCGGTTTAGGGTACGGGTCAGGATTAGGGTACGTGTTAGGGTAAGGGTAGGGGTTAGAGTTAGGGTACGCATTAGGGTTAGGGTAGTTATTAAACCTATCCCACTCTCTAGATACCCCTTAGCACGTAAAGGAATATTATTTGGGGGTCCAGCCATGGAGAAGAGTTTAGACACTAGGATAAATAAGGAACACACCCATTATAAAGAAATCACATTAGGATTCTCTTTTTAAGCTGTTCCTTAAAACACTAGTGCTTAGGAAATCTATTGGAGGCAGAAGCAGTCAAGGGTAGCCTAGGGTTAGTGTTAGGCTTAGGGTTAGGCTTAGGGTACGGGTTTGGGGAGGGGTTCGTGTACGGCGTAGGGTATGGGTTAGGGTTAGGGTTAGGGTTAGTGTTAGGGTTAGGGCTCGGTTTAGGGTACGGGTTAGGATTAGGGTACGTGTTAGGGTTAGGGTAGGGGTTAGGGTTAGAGTACGCATTACGGTTAGGGTAGTTATTAAACCTATCCCACTCTCTAGATACCCCTTAGCACGTAAGGGAATATTATTTGGGGGTGCAGCCATGGAGAAGAGTTTAGACACTAAGATAAGATAAGGAACACACCCATTATAAAGAAATCACATTAGGATTCTCTTTTTAAGCTGTTCCTTAAAACACTAGTGCTTAGGAAATCTATTGGAGGCAGAAGCAGTCAAGGGTAGCCTAGGGTTAGGGTTAGGCTTAGGGTTAGGCTTAGGGTACGGCTTAGGGTACGGGTTCGGGGAGGGGTGCGTGTACGGCGTAGGGTATGGGTTAGGGTTAGTGTTAGTGTTAGTGTTAGGGTTAGGGCTCGGTTTAGGGTACGGGTTAGGAGTAGGGTACGTGTTAGGGTTAGGGTAGGGGTTAGGGTTAGGGTACGCGTTAGGGTTAGGGTAGCTATTAAACCTATCCCACTCTCTAGATACCCCTTAGCACGTAAGGGAATATTATTTGGGGTTGCAGCCATGGAGAAGAGTTTAGACACTAGGATAAGATAAGGAACACACCCATTATAAAGAAATCACATTAGGATTCTCTTTTTAAGCTGTTCCTTAAAACACTAGTGCTTAGGAAATCTATTGGAGGCAGAAGCAGTCAAGGGTAGCCTAGGGTTAGGGTTAGGCTTAGGGTTAGGCTTAGGGTACGGCTTAGGGTAAGGGTTCGGGGAGGGTTTCGGGTACGGCGTAGGGTATGGGTTAGGGTTAGGGTTAGGGTTAGTGTTAGGGTTAGGGCTCGGTTTAGGGTACGGTTAGGATTAGGGTACGTGTTAGGTTTAGGGTAGGGGTTAGGGTTAGGGTACGCGTTAGGGTTAGGGTAGTTAGTAAGCCTATCCCACTCTCTAGATACCCCTTAGCACGTAAAGGAATATTATTTGAGGGTCCAGCCATGGAGAAGAGTTTAGACACTAGGATAAGATAAGGAACACACCCATTATAAAGAAATCACATTAATATTCTCTTTTTAAGCTGTTGCTTAAAACACTAGTGCTTAGGAAATCTATTGGAGGCAGAAGCAGTCAAGGGTAGCCTAGGGTTAGGGTTAGGCTTAGGGTTAGGGTTAGGGTATGGCTTAGGGTACAGGTTCGGGGAGGGGTTCGGGTACGGCGTAGGGTATGGGTTAGGGTTAGTGTTAGGGTTAGGGCTCGGTTTAGGGTACAGGTTAGGATTAGGGTACGTGTTAGGGTTAGGGTAGGGGTTAGGGTTACGGTACGCGTTAGGGTTAGGGTAGTTATTAAACCTATCCCACTCTCTAGATACCCCTTAGCACGTAAAGGAATATTATTTGGGGTTCCGCCATGGAGAAGAGTTTAGACACTAGGATAAGATAAGGAACACACCCATTATAAACAAATCACTTTAGGATTCTCTTTTTAAGCTGTTCCTTAAAACACTAGTGCTTAGGAAATCTATTGGAGGCAGAAGCAGTCAAGGGTAGCCTAGGGTTAGGGTTAGGCTTAGGGTTAGGGTTAGGGTACGGCTTGGGGTATGGGTTCAGGGAGGGGTTCGGGTACGGCATAGGGTATGGGTTAGGGTTAGTGTTAGGGTTAGTGTTAGGGTTAGGGCTCGGTTTAGGGTACGGGTTAGGAGTAGGGTACGTGTTAGGGTTAGGGTAGGGGTTAGGGTTAGGGTACGCGTTAGGGTTAGGGTAGTTAGTAAACCTATCCCACTCTCTAGATACCCCTTAGCACGTAAGGGAATATTATTTGGGGGTGCAGCCATGGAGAAGAGTTTAGACACTAGGATAAGATAAGGAACACACCCATTATAAAGAAATCACATTAGGATTCTCTTTTTAAGCTGTTCCTTAAAACACTAGTGCTTAGGAAATCTATGGGAGGCAGAAGCAGTCAAGGGTAGCCTAGGGTTAGGGTTAGGCTTACGGTTAGGCTTAGGGTACGGCTTAGGGTACGGGTTCGGGGAGGGGTGCGGGTACGGCGTAGGGTATGGGTTAGGGTTAGGGTTAGGGTTAGTGTTAGGGTTAGGGCTCGGTTTAGGGTACGGGTTAGGATTAGGGTACGTGTTAGGGTTAGGGTAGGGGTTAGGGTTAGGGTACGCGTTAGGGTTAGGGTAGTTATTAAACCTATCCCACTCTCTAGATACCCCTTAGCACGTAAAGGAATATTATTTGAGGGTCCAGCCATGGAGAAGAGTTTAGACACTAGGATAAGATAAGGAAGACACCCATTATAAAGAAATCACATTAGGATTCTCTTTTTAAGCTGTTCCTTTAAACACTAGTGCTTAGGAAATCTATTGGAGGCAGAAGCAGTCAAGGGTAGCCTAGGGTTAGGGATAGGCTTAGGGTTAGGCTTAGGGTACGGCTTAGGGTACGGGTTCGGGGAGGGGTGCGGGTACGGCGTCGGGTATGGGTTAGGGTTAGGGTTAGGGTTAGTGTTAGGGTTAGGGCTCGGTTTAGGGTACGGGTTAGGATTAGGGTACGTGTTAGGGTTAGGGTAGGGGTTAGGGTTAGAGTACGCATTAGGGTTAGGGTAGTTATTAAACCTATCCCACTCTCTAGATACCCCTTAGCACGTAAGGGAATATTATTTGGGGGTGCAGTCATGGAGAAGAGTTTAGACACTAAGATAAGATAAGGAACACACCCATTATAAAGAAATCACATTAGGATTCTCTTTTTAAGCTGTTCCTTAAAACACTAGTGCTTAGGAAATCTATTGGAGGCAGAAGCAGTCAAGGGTAGCCTAGGGTTAGTGTTAGGCTTAGGGTACGGCTTAGGGTACGGCTTAGGGTACGGGTTCGGTGAGGGGTGCGGGTACGGCGTAGGGTATGGGTTAGGGTTAGGGTTAGGGTTAGGGTTAGGGTTAGGGCTCGGTTTAGGGTACGGGTTAGGATTAGGGTACGTGTTAGGGTTAGGGTAGGGGTTAGGGTTAGGGTACGCTTTAGGGTTAGGGTATTTATTAAACCTATCCCACTCTCTAGATACCCCTTAGCACGTAAAGGAATATTATTTGGGGGTCCAGCCATGGAGGAGAGTTTAAACACTAGGATAAGATAAGGAACACACCCATTATAAAGAAATCACATTAGGATTCTCTTTTTAAGCTGTTCCTGAAAACACTAGTGCTTAGGAAACCTATTGGAGGCAGAAGCAGTCAAGGGTAGCCTAGGGTTAGGGTTAGGCTTAGGGTTAGGCTTAGGGTACGGCTTAGGGTACGGGTTCGGGGAGGGGTGCGGGTACGGCGTAGGATATGGTTTAGGGTTAGGGTTAGGGTTAGTGTTACGGTTAGGGCTCGGTTTAGGGTACGGGTCAGGATTAGGGTACGTGTTAGGGTAAGGGTAGGGGTTAGAGTTAGGGTACGCATTAGGGTTAGGGTAGTTATTAAACCTATCCCACTCTCTAGATACCCCTTAGCACGTAAAGGAATATTATTTGGGGGTCCAGCCATGGAGAAGAGTTTAGACACTAGGATAAATAAGGAACACACCCATTATAAAGAAATCACATTAGGATTCTCTTTTTAAGCTGTTCCTTAAAACACTAGTGCTTAGGAAATCTATTGGAGGCAGAAGCAGTCAAGGGTAGCCTAGGGTTAGTGTTAGGCTTAGGGTTAGGCTTAGGGTACGGGTTTGGGGAGGGGTTCGTGTACGGCGTAGGGTATGGGTTAGGGTTAGGGTTAGGGTTAGTGTTAGGGTTAGGGCTCGGTTTAGGGTACGGGTTAGGATTAGGGTACGTGTTAGGGTTAGGGTAGGGGTTAGGGTTAGAGTACGCATTACGGTTAGGGTAGTTATTAAACCTATCCCACTCTCTAGCTCCCCCTTAGCACGTAAAGGAATATTATTTGGGGGTCCAGCCATGGAGAAGAGTTTAGACACTAGGATAAGATAAGGAACACACCCATTATAAAGAAATCACATTAGGATTCTCTTTTTAAGCTGTTTCTTAAAACACTACTGCTTAGGAAATCAATTGGAGGCAGAAGCAGTCAAGGGTAGCCTAGGGTTAGGGTTAGGCTTAGGGTTAGGTTTAGGTTACGGGTTCGGGGAGGGATGCGGGTACGGCGTAGGGTATGGGTTAGGGTTAGGGTTAGTGTTAGTGTTAGGGTTAGGGCTCGGTTTAGGGTACAGGTTAGGATTAGGGTACGTGTTAGGGTTAGGGTAGGGGTTAGAGTTAGGGTACGCGTTAGGGTTAGAGTAGTTATTAAACCTATCCCACTCTCTAGATACCCCTTAGCACGTAAGGGGATATTATTTGGGGGTGCAGCCATGGAGAAGAATTTAGACACTAGGATAAGATAAGGAACACACCCATTATAAAGAAATCACATTAGGATTCTCTTTTTAAGCTGTTCCTTAAAACACTAGTGCTTAGGAAATCTATTGGAGGCAGAAGCAGTCAAGGGTAGCCTAGGGTTAGGGTTAGGCTTACGGTTAGGCTTAGGGTACGGCTTAGGGTACGGGTTCGGGGAGGGGTGCGGGTACGGCGTAGGGTATGGGTTAGGGTTAGGGTTAGGGTTAGTGTTAGGGTTAGGGCTCGG